>NW_027462542.1:0-57309 GCF_050947455.1 Rhinoderma darwinii
ACAGAAAACATGGTTCTGAACTTTGCTGCCAGCCGCGAAAGCGAAAGTAACCAAGATCGAGCGTCTAGGATTTACTTGTCAATAGCTCGCCTGGGAAACATCCAGAGAAGTCAAAGACAGTGCTTCTATACTAATTGCCAGGCGCTGAGACGAATGCCGCCAAGATCGAGCGTCTATGACTTACGGTTCAAGAATTAGCCTCAGAAACAGTGGGAAACAGTGCTTCTATACTAATTGCCAGGCGCTGAGACGAATGCCGCCAAGATCAAGCGTCTAAGACTTACGGTTCAAGAATTAGCCTCAGAAACAGTGGTTCTGAACATGCTGCCAATAGCTCACCTGGGAAACATCCAGAGAAGTCCAAGATAGTGTTTTTTAGACTGGCTGCCACGAGCTGAAACGAATGCAGCCAAGAGCGAGCGTCTGTGACTTACGGTTCAAGAGATATTCACAGAAACATGGTTCTGAACTTTGCTGCCAGCCGCGAAAGCGAAAGTAACCAAGATCGAGCGTCTAGGATTTACTTGTGAATAGCTCGCCTGGGAAACTTTGAGATAAGTCAAAGACAGTGCTTCTATACTAATTGCCAGGCGCTGAGACGAATGCCGCCAAGATCAAGCGTCTATGACTTACGGTTCAAGAATTAGCCTCAGAAACAGTGGGAAACAGTGCTTCTATACTAATTGCCAGGCGCTGAGACGAATGCCGCCAA
Organism: Rhinoderma darwinii; assembly: GCF_050947455.1. Taxonomy (NCBI): domain Eukaryota; kingdom Metazoa; phylum Chordata; class Amphibia; order Anura; family Rhinodermatidae; genus Rhinoderma; species Rhinoderma darwinii. Next base: position 713 of record NW_027462542.1, read on the forward strand.
GATCGAGCGTCTATGACTTACGGTTCAAGAATTAGCCTCAGAAACAGTGGTTCTGAACATGCTGCCAATAGCTCGCCTGGGAAACATCCAGAGAAGTCCAAGATAGTGTTTTTTTTAGACTGGCTGCCACGAGCTGAAACGAATGCAGCCAAGAGCGAGCGTCTGTGACTTACGGTTCAAAAGTTATTCACATAAACATGGTTCTGAACTTTGCTGCCAGCCTGAAAGCGAAAGCAACCAAGATCGAGCGTCTAGGATTTACTTGTGAATAGCTCGCCTGGAAAACATCCAGAGAAGTCAAAGACAGTGCAGCTATACTAATTGCCAGGCGCTGAGACGAATGCCGCCAAGATCAAGCGTCTAAGACTTACGGTTCAAGAATTAGCCTCAGAAACAGTGGGAAACAGTGCTTCTATACTAATTGCCAGGCGCTGAGACGAATGCCGCCAAGATCGAGCGTCTATGACTTACGGTTCAAGAATTAGCCTCAGAAACAGTGGTTCTGAACATGCTGCCAATAGCTCACCTGGGAAACATCCAGAGAAGTCCAAGATAGTGTTTTTTAGACTGGCTGCCACGAGCTGAAACGAATGCAGCCAAGAGCGAGCGTCTGTCACTTACGGTTCAAGAGTTATTCACAGAAACATGGTTCTGAACTTTGCTGCCAGCCGCGAAAGCGAAAATAACCAAGATCGAGCGTCTAGGATTTACTTGTCAATAGCTCGCCTGGGAAACATCCAGAGAAGTCAAAGACAGTGCTTCTATACTAATTGCCAGGCGCTGAGACGAATGCCGCCATGATCAAGCGTCTAAGACTTACGGTTCAAGAATTAGCCTCAGAAACAGTGGGAAACAATGCTTCTATACTAATTGCCAGGCGCTGAGACGAATGCCGCCAAGATCGAGCGTCTGTGACTTACGGTTCAAGAGTTATTCACAGAAACATGGTTCTGAACTTTGCTGCCAGCCGCGAAAGCGAAAGTAACCAAGATCGAGCGTCTAGGATTTACTTGTGAATAGCTCGCCTGGGAAACATCCAGAGAAGTCAAAGACAGTGCTTCTATACTAATTGCCAGGCGCTGAGACGAATGCCGCCATGATCAAGCGTCTAAGACTTACGGTTCAAGAATTAGCCTCAGAAACAGTGGTTCTGAACATGCTGCCAATAGCTCGCCTGGGAAACATCCAGAGAAGTCCAAGATAGTGTTTTTTTAGACTGGCTGCCACGAGCTGAAACGAATGCAGCCAAGAGCGAGCGTCTGTGACTTACGGTTCAAGAGTTATTCACAGAAACATGGTTCTGAACTTTGCTGCCAGCCGCGAAAGCGAAAGTAACCAAGATCGAGCGTCTAGGATTTACTTGTGAATAGCTCGCCTGGGAAACTTTGAGATAAGTCAAAGACAGTGCTTCTATACTAATTGCCAGGCGCTGAGACGAATGCCGCCAAGATCAAGCGTCTAAGACTTACGGTTCAAGAATTAGCCTCAGAAACAGTGGGAAACAGTGCTTCTATACTAATTGCCAGGCGCTGAGACGAATGCCGCCAAGATCGAGCGTCTATGACTTACGGTTCAAGAATTAGCCTCAGAAACAGTGGGAAACAGTGCTTCTATACTAATTGCCAGGCGCTGAGACGAATGCCGCCAAGATCAAGCGTCTAAGACTTACGGTTCAAGAATTAGCCTCAGAAACAGTGGGAAACAGTGCTTCTATACTAATTGCCAGGCGCTGAGACGAATGCCGCCAAGATCGAGCGTCTATGACTTACGGTTCAAGAATTAGCCTCAGAAACAGTGGTTCTGAACATGCTGCCAATAGCTCACCTGGGAAACATCCAGAGAAGTCCAAGATAGTGTTTTTTAGACTGGCTGCCACGAGCTGAAACGAATGCAGCCAAGAGCGAGCGTCTGTGACTTACGGTTCAAGAGATATTCACAGAAACATGGTTCTGAACTTTGCTGCCAGCCGCGAAAGCGAAAGTAACCAAGATCGAGCGTCTAGGATTTACTTGTGAATAGCTCGCCTGGGAAACTTTGAGATAAGTCAAAGACAGTGCTTCTATACTAATTGCCAGGCGCTGAGACGAATGCCGCCAAGATCAAGCGTCTAAGACTTACGGTTCAAGAATTAGCCTCAGAAACAGTGGGAAACAGTGCTTCTATACTAATTGCCAGGCGCTGAGACGAATGCCGCCAAGATCGAGCGTCTATGACTTACGGTTCAAGAATTAGCATCAGAAACAGTGGTTCTGAACATGCTGCCAATAGCTCGCCTGGGAAACATCCAGAGAAGTCCAAGATAGTGTTTTTTTTAGACTGGCTGCCACGAGCTGAAACGAATGCAGCCAAGAGCGAGCGTCTGTGACTTACGGTTCAAAAGTTATTCACATAAACATGGTTCTGAACTTTGCTGCCAGCCTGAAAGCGAAAGCAACCAAGATCGAGCGTCTAGGATTTACTTGTGAATAGCTCGCCTGGAAAACATCCAGAGAAGTCAAAGACAGTGCAGCCATACTAATTGCCAGGCGCTGAGACGAATGCCGCCAAGATCGAGCGTCTATGACTTACGGTTCAAGAATTAGCCTCAGAAACAGTGGTTCTGAACATGCTGCCAATAGCTCGCCTGGGAAACATCCAGAGAAGTCCAAGATAGTGTTTTTTAGACTGGCTGCCACGAGCTGAAACGAATGCAGCCAAGAGCGAGCGTCTGTGACTTACGGTTCAAGAGTTATTCACAGAAACATGGTTCTGAACTTTGCTGCCAGCCGCGAAAGCGAAAGTAACCAAGATCGAGCGTCTAGGATTTACTTGTGAATAGCTCGCCTGGGAAACTTTGAGATAAGTCAAAGACAGTGCTTCTATACTAATTGCCAGGCGCTGAGACGAATGCCGCCAAGATCGAGCGTCTATGACTTACGGTTCAAGAATTAGCCTCAGAAACAGTGGTTCTGAACATGCTGCCAATAGCTCACCTGGGAAACATCCAGAGAAGTCCAAGATACTGTTTTTTAGACTGGCTGCCACGAGCTGAAACGAATGCAGCCAAGAGCGAGCGTCTGTCACTTACGGTTCAAGAGTTATTCACAGAAACATGGTTCTGAACTTTGCTGCCAGCCGCGAAAGCGAAAATAACCAAGATCGAGCGTCTAGGATTTACTTGTCAATAGCTCGCCTGGGAAACATCCAGAGAAGTCAAAGACAGTGCTTCTATACTAATTGTCAGGCGCTGAGACGAATGCCGCCAAGATCGAGCGTCTATGACTTACGGTTCAAGAATTAGCCTCAGAAACAGTGGGAAACAATGCTTCTATACTAATTGCCAGGCGCTGAGACGAATGCCGCCAAGATCGAGCGTCTGTGACTTACGGTTCAAGAGTTATTCACAGAAACATGGTTCTGAACTTTGCTGCCAGCCGCGAAAGCGAAAGTAACCAAGATCGAGCGTCTAGGATTTACTTGTGAATAGCTCGCCTGGGAAACATCCAGAGAAGTCAAAGACAGTGCTTCTATACTAATTGCCAGGCGCTGAGACGAATGCCGCCATGATCAAGCGTCTTAGACTTACGGTTCAAGAATTAGCCTCAGAAACAGTGGTTCTGAACATGCTGCCAATAGCTCACCTGGGAAACATCCAGAGAAGTCCAAGATAGTGTTTTTTAGACTGGATGCCACGAGCTGAAACGAATGCAGCCAAGAGCGAGCGTCTGTCACTTACGGTTCAAGAGTTATTCACAGAAACATGGTTCTGAACTTTGCTGCCAGCCGCGAAAGCGAAAATAACCAAGATCGAGCGTCTAGGATTTACTTGTCAATAGCTCGCCTGGGAAACATCCAGAGAAGTCAAAGACAGTGCTTCTATACTAATTGTCAGGCGCTGAGACGAATGCCGCCAAGATCGAGCGTCTATGACTTACGGTTCAAGAATTAGCCTCAGAAACAGTGGGAAACAATGCTTCTATACTAATTGCCAGGCGCTGAGACGAATGCCGCCAAGATCGAGCGTCTGTGACTTACGGTTCAAGAGTTATTCACAGAAACATGGTTCTGAACTTTGCTGCCAGCCGCGAAAGCGAAAGTAACCAAGATCGAGCGTCTAGGATTTACTTGTGAATAGCTCGCCTGGGAAACATCCAGAGAAGTCAAAGACAGTGCTTCTATACTAATTGCCAGGCGCTGAGACGAATGCCGCCATGATCAAGCGTCTAAGACTTACGGTTCAAGAATTAGCCTCAGAAACAGTGGTTCTGAACATGCTGCCAATAGCTCGCCTGGGAAACATCCAGAGAAGTCCAAGATAGTGTTTTTTTAGACTGGCTGCCACGAGCTGAAACGAATGCAGCCAAGAGCGAGCGTCTGTGACTTACGGTTCAAGAGTTATTCACAGAAACATGGTTCTGAACTTTGCTGCCAGCCGCGAAAGCGAAAGTAACCAAGATCGAGCGTCTAGGATTTACTTGTGAATAGCTCGCCTGGGAAACTTTGAGATAAGTCAAAGACAGTGCTTCTATACTAATTGCCAGGCGCTGAGACGAATGCCGCCAAGATCAAGCGTCTAAGACTTACGGTTCAAGAATTAGCCTCAGAAACAGTGGGAAACAGTGCTTCTATACTAATTGCCAGGCGCTGAGACGAATGCCGCCAAGATCGAGCGTCTATGACTTACGGTTCAAGAATTAGCCTCAGAAACAGTGGTTCTGAACATGCTGCCAATAGCTCGCCTGGGAAACATCCAGAGAAGTCCAAGATAGTGTTTTTTTTAGACTGGCTGCCACGAGCTGAAACGAATGCAGCCAAGAGCGAGCGTCTGTGACTTACGGTTCAAAAGTTATTCACATAAACATGGTTCTGAACTTTGCTGCCAGCCTGAAAGCGAAAGCAACCAAGATCGAGCGTCTAGGATTTACTTGTGAATAGCTCGCCTGGAAAACATCCAGAGAAGTCAAAGACAGTGCAGCTATACTAATTGCCAGGCGCTGAGACGAATGACGCCAAGATCAAGCGTCTAAGACTTACGGTTCAAGAATTAGCCTCAGAAACAGTGGGAAACAGTGCTTCTATACTAATTGCCAGGCGCTGAGACGAATGCCGCCAAGATCGAGCGTCTATGACTTACGGTTCAAGAATTAGCCTCAGAAACAGTGGTTTTGAACCGGCTACCAATAGCTCGCCTGGGAAACATCCAGAGAAGTCCAAGATAGTGTTTTTTTTAGACTGGCTGCCACGAGCTGAAACGAATGCAGCCAAGAGCGAGCGTCTGTGACTTACGGTTCAAGAGTTATTCACAGAAACATGGTTCTGAACTTTGCTGCCAGCCGCGAAAGCGAAAGTAACCAAGATCGAGCGTCTAGGATTTACTTGTCAATAGCTCGCCTGGGAAACATCCAGAGAAGTCAAAGACAGTGCTTCTATACTAATTGCCAGGCGCTGAGACGAATGCCGCCAAGATCGAGCGTCTATGACTTACGGTTCAAGAATTAGCCTCAGAAACAGTGGTTTTGAACCGGCTACCAATAGCTCGCCTGGGAAACATCCAGAGAAGTCCAAGATAGTGTTTTTTTAGACTGGCTGCCACGAGCTGAAACGAATGCAGCCAAGAGCGAGCGTCTGTGACTTACGGTTCAAGAGTTATTCACAGAAACATGGTTCTGAACTTTGCTGCCAGCCGCGAAAGCGAAAGTAACCAAGATCGAGCGTCTAGGATTTACTTGTCAATAGCTCGCCTGGGAAACATCCAGAGAAGTCAAAGACAGTGCTTCTATACTAATTGCCAGGCGCTGAGACGAATGCCGCCAAGATCGAGCGTCTATGACTTACGGTTCAAGAATTAGCCTCAGAAACAGTGGGAAACAGTGCTTCTCTACTAATTGCCAGGCGCTGAGACGAATGCCGCCAAGATCAAGCGTCTAAGACTTACGGTTCAAGAATTAGCCTCAGAAACAGTGGTTCTGTACATGCTGCCAATAGCTCGCCTGGGAAACATCCAGAGAAGTCCAAGATAGTGTTTTTTTAGACTGGCTGCCACGAGCTGAAACGAATGCAGCCAAGAGCGAGCGTCTGTGACTTACTGTTCAAGAGTTATTAACAGAAACATGGTTCTGAACTTTGCTGCCAGCCGCGAAAGCGAAAGTAACCAAGATCGAGCGTCTAGGATTTACTTGTGAATAGCTCGCCTGGGAAACTTTGAGATAAGTCAAAGACAGTGCTTCTATACTAATTGCCAGGCGCTGAGACGAATGCCGCCAAGATCAAGCGTCTAAGACTTACGGTTCAAGAATTAGCCTCAGAAACAGTGGGAAACAGTGCTTCTATACTAATTGCCAGGCGCTGAGACGAATGCCGCCAAGATCGAGCGTCTATGACTTACGGTTCAAGAATTAGCCTCAGAAACAGTGGTTCTGAACATGCTGCCAATAGCTCGCCTGGGAAACATCCAGAGAAGTCCAAGATAGTGTTTTTTAGACTGGCTGCCACGAGCTGAAACGAATGCAGCCAAGAGCGAGCGTCTGTGACTTACGGTTCAAGAGTTATTCACAGAAACATGGTTCTGAACTTTGCTGCCAGCCGCGAAAGCGAAAGTAACCAAGATCGAGCGTCTAGGATTTACTTGTGAATAGCTCGCCTGGGAAACTTTGAGATAAGTCAAAGACAGTGCTTCTATACTAATTGCCAGGCGCTGAGACGAATGCCGCCAAGATCAAGCGTCTAAGACTTACGGTTCAAGAATTAGCCTCAGAAACAGTGGGAAACAGTGCTTCTATACTAATTGCCAGGCGCTGAGACGAATGCCGCCAAGATCGAGCGTCTATGACTTACGGTTCAAGAATTAGCCTCAGAAACAGTGGTTCTGAACATGCTGCCAATAGCTCGCCTGGGAAACATCCAGAGAAGTCCAAGATAGTGTTTTTTAGACTGGCTGCCACGAGCTGAAACGAATGCAGCCAAGAGCGAGCGTCTGTGACTTACGGTTCAAGAGATATTCACAGAAACATGGTTCTGAACTTTGCTGCCAGCCGCGAAAGCGAAAGTAACCAAGATCGAGCGTCTAGGATTTACTTGTGAATAGCTCGCCTGGGAAACTTTGAGATAAGTCAAAGACAGTGCTTCTATACTAATTGCCAGGCGCTGAGACGAATGCCGCCAAGATCAAGCGTCTAAGACTTACGGTTCAAGAATTAGCCTCAGAAACAGTGGGAAACAGTGCTTCTATACTAATTGCCAGGCGCTGAGACGAATGCCGCCAAGATCGAGCGTCTATGACTTACGGTTCAAGAATTAGCATCAGAAACAGTGGTTCTGAACATGCTGCCAATAGCTCGCCTGGGAAACATCCAGAGAAGTCCAAGATAGTGTTTTTTTTAGACTGGCTGCCACGAGCTGAAACGAATGCAGCCAAGAGCGAGCGTCTGTGACTTACGGTTCAAAAGTTATTCACATAAACATGGTTCTGAACTTTGCTGCCAGCCTGAAAGCGAAAGCAACCAAGATCGAGCGTCTAGGATTTACTTGTGAATAGCTCGCCTGGAAAACATCCAGAGAAGTCAAAGACAGTGCAGCTATACTAATTGCCAGGCGCTGAGACGAATGCCGCCAAGATCGAGCGTCTATGACTTACGGTTCAAGAATTAGCCTCAGAAACAGTGGTTCTGAACATGCTGCCAATAGCTCGCCTGGGAAACATCCAGAGAAGTCCAAGATAGTGTTTTTTAGACTGGCTGCCACGAGCTGAAACGAATGCAGCCAAGAGCGAGCGTCTGTGACTTACGGTTCAAGAGTTATTCACAGAAACATGGTTCTGAACTTTGCTGCCAGCCGCGAAAGCGAAAGTAACCAAGATCGAGCGTCTAGGATTTACTTGTGAATAGCTCGCCTGGGAAACTTTGAGATAAGTCAAAGACAGTGCTTCTATACTAATTGCCAGGCGCTGAGACGAATGCCGCCAAGATCGAGCGTCTATGACTTACGGTTCAAGAATTAGCCTCAGAAACAGTGGTTCTGAACATGCTGCCAATAGCTCACCTGGGAAACATCCAGAGAAGTCCAAGATAGTGTTTTTTAGACTGGCTGCCACGAGCTGAAACGAATGCAGCCAAGAGCGAGCGTCTGTCACTTACGGTTCAAGAGTTATTCACAGAAACATGGTTCTGAACTTTGCTGCCAGCCGCGAAAGCGAAAATAACCAAGATCGAGCGTCTAGGATTTACTTGTCAATAGCTCGCCTGGGAAACATCCAGAGAAGTCAAAGACAGTGCTTCTATACTAATTGTCAGGCGCTGAGACGAATGCCGCCAAGATCGAGCGTCTATGACTTACGGTTCAAGAATTAGCCTCAGAAACAGTGGGAAACAATGCTTCTATACTAATTGCCAGGCGCTGAGACGAATGCCGCCAAGATCGAGCGTCTGTGACTTACGGTTCAAGAGTTATTCACAGAAACATGGTTCTGAACTTTGCTGCCAGCCGCGAAAGCGAAAGTAACCAAGATCGAGCGTCTAGGATTTACTTGTGAATAGCTCGCCTGGGAAACATCCAGAGAAGTCAAAGACAGTGCTTCTATACTAATTGCCAGGCGCTGAGACGAATGCCGCCATGATCAAGCGTCTTAGACTTACGGTTCAAGAATTAGCCTCAGAAACAGTGGTTCTGAACATGCTGCCAATAGCTCACCTGGGAAACATCCAGAGAAGTCCAAGATAGTGTTTTTTAGACTGGATGCCACGAGCTGAAACGAATGCAGCCAAGAGCGAGCGTCTGTCACTTACGGTTCAAGAGTTATTCACAGAAACATGGTTCTGAACTTTGCTGCCAGCCGCGAAAGCGAAAATAACCAAGATCGAGCGTCTAGGATTTACTTGTCAATAGCTCGCCTGGGAAACATCCAGAGAAGTCAAAGACAGTGCTTCTATACTAATTGTCAGGCGCTGAGACGAATGCCGCCAAGATCGAGCGTCTGTGACTTACGGTTCAAGAGTTATTCACAGAAACATGGTTCTGAACTTTGCTGCCAGCCGCGAAAGCGAAAGTAACCAAGATCGAGCGTCTAGGATTTACTTGTGAATAGCTCGCCTGGGAAACTTTGAGATAAGTCAAAGACAGTGCTTCTATACTAATTGCCAGGCGCTGAGACGAATGCCGCCAAGATCAAGCGTCTAAGACTTACGGTTCAAGAATTAGCCTCAGAAACAGTGGGAAACAGTGCTTCTATACTAATTGCCAGGCGCTGAGACGAATGCCGCCAAGATCGAGCGTCTATGACTTACGGTTCAAGAATTAGCCTCAGAAACAGTGGTTCTGAACATGCTGCCAATAGCTCGCCTGGGAAACATCCAGAGAAGTCCAAGATAGTGTTTTTTTTAGACTGGCTGCCACGAGCTGAAACGAATGCAGCCAAGAGCGAGCGTCTGTGACTTACGGTTCAAAAGTTATTCACATAAACATGGTTCTGAACTTTGCTGCCAGCCTGAAAGCGAAAGCAACCAAGATCGAGCGTCTAGGATTTACTTGTGAATAGCTCGCCTGGAAAACATCCAGAGAAGTCAAAGACAGTGCAGCTATACTAATTGCCAGGCGCTGAGACGAATGACGCCAAGATCAAGCGTCTAAGACTTACGGTTCAAGAATTAGCCTCAGAAACAGTGGGAAACAGTGCTTCTATACTAATTGCCAGGCGCTGAGACGAATGCCGCCAAGATCGAGCGTCTATGACTTACGGTTCAAGAATTAGCCTCAGAAACAGTGGTTTTGAACCGGCTACCAATAGCTCGCCTGGGAAACATCCAGAGAAGTCCAAGATAGTGTTTTTTTTAGACTGGCTGCCACGAGCTGAAACGAATGCAGCCAAGAGCGAGCGTCTGTGACTTACGGTTCAAGAGTTATTCACAGAAACATGGTTCTGAACTTTGCTGCCAGCCGCGAAAGCGAAAGTAACCAAGATCGAGCGTCTAGGATTTACTTGTCAATAGCTCGCCTGGGAAACATCCAGAGAAGTCAAAGACAGTGCTTCTATACTAATTGCCAGGCGCTGAGACGAATGCCGCCAAGATCGAGCGTCTATGACTTACGGTTCAAGAATTAGCCTCAGAAACAGTGGGAAACAGTGCTTCTCTACTAATTGCCAGGCGCTGAGACGAATGCCGCCAAGATCAAGCGTCTAAGACTTACGGTTCAAGAATTAGCCTCAGAAACAGTGGTTCTGTACATGCTGCCAATAGCTCGCCTGGGAAACATCCAGAGAAGTCCAAGATAGTGTTTTTTTAGACTGGCTGCCACGAGCTGAAACGAATGCAGCCAAGAGCGAGCGTCTGTGACTTACTGTTCAAGAGTTATTAACAGAAACATGGTTCTGAACTTTGCTGCCAGCCGCGAAAGCGAAAGTAACCAAGATCGAGCGTCTAGGATTTACTTGTGAATAGCTCGCCTGGGAAACTTTGAGATAAGTCAAAGACAGTGCTTCTATACTAATTGCCAGGCGCTGAGACGAATGCCGCCAAGATCAAGCGTCTAAGACTTACGGTTCAAGAATTAGCCTCAGAAACAGTGGGAAACAGTGCTTCTATACTAATTGCCAGGCGCTGAGACGAATGCCGCCAAGATCGAGCGTCTATGACTTACGGTTCAAGAATTAGCCTCAGAAACAGTGGTTCTGAACATGCTGCCAATAGCTCGCCTGGGAAACATCCAGAGAAGTCCAAGATAGTGTTTTTTAGACTGGCTGCCACGAGCTGAAACGAATGCAGCCAAGACCGAGCGTCTGTGACTTACGGTTCAAGAGTTATTCACAGAAACATGGTTCTGAACTTTGCTGCCAGCCGCGAAAGCGAAAGTAACCAAGATCGAGCGTCTAGGATTTACTTGTGAATAGCTCGCCTGGGAAACTTTGAGATAAGTCAAAGACAGTGCTTCTATACTAATTGCCAGGCGCTGAGACGAATGCCGCCAAGATCAAGCGTCTAAGACTTACGGTTCAAGAATTAGCCTCAGAAACAGTGGGAAACAGTGCTTCTATACTAATTGCCAGGCGCTGAGACGAATGCCGCCAAGATCGAGCGTCTATGACTTACGGTTCAAGAATTAGCCTCAGAAACAGTGGTTCTGAACATGCTGCCAATAGCTCGCCTGGGAAACATCCAGAGAAGTCCAAGATAGTGTTTTTTTTAGACTGGCTGCCACGAGATGAAACGCATGCAGCCAAGAGCGAGCGTCTGTGACTTACGGTTCAAGAGTTATTCACAGAAACATGGTTCTGAACTTTGCTGCCAGCCGCGAAAGCGAAAGTAACCAAGATCGAGCGTCTAGGATTTACTTGTGAATAGCTCGCCTGGGAAACTTTCAGATAAGTCAAAGACAGTGCTTCTATACTAATTGCCAGGCGCTGAGACGAATGCCGCCAAGATCAAGCGTCTAAGACTTACGGTTCAAGAATTAGCCTCAGAAACAGTGGGAAACAGTGCTTCTATACTAATTGCCAGGCGCTGAGACGAATGCCGCCAAGATCGAGCGTCTATGACTTACGGTTCAAGAATTAGCCTCAGAAACAGTGGTTTTGAACCGGCTGCCAATAGCTCGCCTGGGAAACATCCAGAGAAGTCCAAGATAGTGTTTTTTTTAGACTGGCTGCCACGAGCTGAAACGAATGCAGCCAAGAGCGAGCGTCTGTGACTTACGGTTCAAGAGATATTCACAGAAACATGGTTCTGAACTTTGCTGCCAGCCGCGAAAGCGAAAGTAACCAAGATCGAGCGTCTAGGATTTACTTGTGAATAGCTCGCCTGGGAAACTTTGAGATAAGTCAAAGACAGTGCTTCTATACTAATTGCCAGGCGCTGAGACGAATGCCGCCAAGATCAAGCGTCTAAGACTTACGGTTCAAGAATTAGCCTCAGAAACAGTGGGAAACAGTGCTTCTATACTAATTGCCAGGCGCTGAGACGAATGCCGCCAAGATCGAGCGTCTATGACTTACGGTTCAAGAATTAGCCTCAGAAACAGTGGTTTTGAACCGGCTACCAATAGCTCGCCTGGGAAACATCCAGAGAAGTCCAAGATAGTGTTTTTTTAGACTGGCTGCCACGAGCTGAAACGAATGCAGCCAAGAGCGAGCGTCTGTGACTTACGGTTCAAGAGTTATTCACAGAAACATGGTTCTGAACTTTGCTGCCAGCCGCGAAAGCGAAAGTAACCAAGATCGAGCGTCTAGGATTTACTTGTGAATAGCTCGCCTGGGAAACTTTGAGATAAGTCAAAGACAGTGCTTCTATACTAATTGCCAGGCGCTGAGACGAATGCCGCCAAGATCAAGCGTCTAAGACTTACGGTTCAAGAATTAGCCTCAGAAACAGTGGGAAACAGTGCTTCTATACTAATTGCCAGGCGCTGAGACGAATGCCGCCAAGATCGAGCGTCTATGACTTACGGTTCAAGAATTAGCCTCAGAAACAGTGGTTTTGAACCGGCTACCAATAGCTCGCCTGGGAAACATCCAGAGAAGTCCAAGATAGTGTTTTTTAGACTGGCTGCCACGAGCTGAAACGAATGCAGCCAAGAGCGAGCGTCTGTGACTTACGGTTCAAGAATTAGCCTCAGAAACAGTGGTTTTGAACCGGCTGCCAATAGCTCGCCTGGGAAACATCCAGAGAAGTCCAAGATAGTGTTTTTTTTAGACTGGCTGCCACGAGCTGAAACGAATGCAGCCAAGAGCGAGCGTCTGTGACTTACGGTTCAAGAGATATTCACAGAAACATGGTTCTGAACTTTGCTGCCAGCCGCGAAAGCGAAAGTAACCAAGATCGAGCGTCTAGGATTTACTTGTCAATAGCTCGCCTGGGAAACATCCAGAGAAGTCAAAGACAGTGCTTCTATACTAATTGCCAGGCGCTGAGACGAATGCCGCCAAGATCGAGCGTCTATGACTTACGGTTCAAGAATTAGCCTCAGAAACAGTGGTTTTGAACCGGCTGCCAATAGCTCGCCTGGGAAACATCCAGAGAAGTCCAAGATAGTGTTTTTTTTAGACTGGCTGCCACGAGCTGAAACGAATGCAGCCAAGAGCGAGCGTCTGTGACTTACGGTTCAAGAGATATTCACAGAAACATGGTTCTGAACTTTGCTGCCAGCCGCGAAAGCGAAAGTAACCAAGATCGAGCGTCTAGGATTTACTTGTCAATAGCTCGCCTGGGAAACATCCAGAGAAGTCAAAGACAGTGCTTCTATACTAATTGCCAGGCGCTGAGACGAATGCCGCCAAGATCGAGCGTCTATGACTTACGGTTCAAGAATTAGCCTCAGAAACAGTGGGAAACAGTGCTTCTATACTAATTGCCAGGCGCTGAGACGAATGCCGCCAAGATCAAGCGTCTAAGACTTACGGTTCAAGAATTAGCCTCAGAAACAGTGGTTCTGTACATGCTGCCAATAGCTCGCCTGGGAAACATCCAGAGAAGTCCAAGATAGTGTTTTTTAGACTGGCTGCCACGAGCTGAAACGAATGCAGCCAAGAGCGAGCGTCTGTGACTTACGGTTCAAAAGTTATTCACATAAACATGGTTCTGAACTTTGCTGCCAGCCTGAAAGCGAAAGCAACCAAGATCGAGCGTCTAGGATTTACTTGTGAATAGCTCGCCTGGAAAACATCCAGAGAAGTCAAAGACAGTGCAGCTATACTAATTGCCAGGCGCTGAGACGAATGACACCAAGATCAAGCGTCTAAGACTTACGGTTCAAGAATTAGCCTCAGAAACAGTGGGAAACAGTGCTTCTATACTAATTGCCAGGCGCTGAGACGAATGCCGCCAAGATCGAGCGTCTATGACTTACGGTTCAAGAATTAGCCTCAGAAACAGTGGTTCTGAACATGCTGCCAATAGCTCGTCTGGGAAACATCCAGAGAAGTCCAAGATAGTGTTTTTTAGACTGGCTGCCACGAGCTGAAACGAATGCAGCCAAGAGCGAGCGTCTGTGACTTACGGTTCAAGAGTTATTCACAGAAACATGGTTCTGAACTTTGCTGCCAGCCGCGAAAGCGAAAGTAACCAAGATCGAGCGTCTAGGATTTACTTGTGAATAGCTCGCCTGGAAAACATCCAGAGAAGTCAAAGACAGTGCTTCTATACTAATTGCCAGGCGCTGAGACGAATGCCGCCAAGATCAAGCGTCTAAGACTTACGGTTCAAGAATTAGCCTCAGAAACAGTGGGAAACAGTGCTTCTATACTAATTGCCAGGCGCTGAGACGAATGCCGCCAAGATCGAGCGTCTATGACTTACGGTTCAAGAATTAGCCTCAGAAACAGTGGTTTTGAACCGGCTGCCAATAGCTCGCCTGGGAAACATCCAGAGAAGTCCAAGATAGTGTTTTTTTTAGACTGGCTGCCACGAGCTGAAACGAATGCAGCCAAGAGCGAGCGTCTGTGACTTACGGTTCAAGAGATATTCACAGAAACATGGTTCTGAACTTTGCTGCCAGCCGCGAAAGCGAAAGTAACCAAGATCGAGCGTCTAGGATTTACTTGTCAATAGCTCGCCTGGGAAACATCCAGAGAAGTCAAAGACAGTGCTTCTATACTAATTGCCAGGCGCTGAGACGAATGCCGCCAAGATCGAGCGTCTATGACTTACGGTTCAAGAATTAGCCTCAGAAACAGTGGGAAACAGTGCTTCTATACTAATTGCCAGGCGCTGAGACGAATGCCGCCAAGATCAAGCGTCTAAGACTTACGGTTCAAGAATTAGCCTCAGAAACAGTGGGAAACAGTGCTTCTATACTAATTGCCAGGCGCTGAGACGAATGCCGCCAAGATCGAGCGTCTATGACTTACGGTTCAAGAATTAGCCTCAGAAACAGTGGTTTTGAACCGGCTGCCAATAGCTCGCCTGGGAAACATCCAGAGAAGTCCAAGATAGTGTTTTTTTTAGACTGGCTGCCACGAGCTGAAACGAATGCAGCCAAGAGCGAGCGTCTGTGACTTACGGTTCAAGAGATATTCACAGAAACATGGTTCTGAACTTTGCTGCCAGCCGCGAAAGCGAAAGTAACCAAGATCGAGCGTCTAGGATTTACTTGTGAATAGCTCGCCTGGGAAACTTTGAGATAAGTCAAAGACAGTGCTTCTATACTAATTGCCAGGCGCTGAGACGAATGCCGCCAAGATCAAGCGTCTAAGACTTACGGTTCAAGAATTAGCCTCAGAAACAGTGGGAAACAGTGCTTCTATACTAATTGCCAGGCGCTGAGACGAATGCCGCCAAGATCGAGCGTCTATGACTTACGGTTCAAGAATTAGCCTCAGAAACAGTGGTTTTGAACCGGCTACCAATAGCTCGCCTGGGAAACATCCAGAGAAGTCCAAGATAGTGTTTTTTTAGACTGGCTGCCACGAGCTGAAACGAATGCAGCCAAGAGCGAGCGTCTGTGACTTACGGTTCAAGAGTTATTCACAGAAACATGGTTCTGAACTTTGCTGCCAGCCGCGAAAGCGAAAGTAACCAAGATCGAGCGTCTAGGATTTACTTGTGAATAGCTCGCCTGGGAAACTTTGAGATAAGTCAAAGACAGTGCTTCTATACTAATTGCCAGGCGCTGAGACGAATGCCGCCAAGATCAAGCGTCTAAGACTTACGGTTCAAGAATTAGCCTCAGAAACAGTGGGAAACAGTGCTTCTATACTAATTGCCAGGCGCTGAGACGAATGCCGCCAAGATCGAGCGTCTATGACTTACGGTTCAAGAATTAGCCTCAGAAACAGTGGTTCTGAACATGCTGCCAATAGCTCGCCTGGGAAACATCCAGAGAAGTCCAAGATAGTGTTTTTTAGACTGGCTGCCACGAGCTGAAACGAATGCAGCCAAGAGCGAGCGTCTGTGACTTACGGTTCAAGAGTTATTCACAGAAACATGGTTCTGAACTTTGCTGCCAGCCGCGAAAGCGAAAGTAACCAAGATCGAGCGTCTAGGATTTACTTGTGAATAGCTCGCCTGGGAAACTGAGATAAGTCAAAGACAGTGCTTCTATACTAATTGCCAGGCGCTGAGACGAATGCCGCCAAGATCAAGCGTCTAAGACTTACGGTTCAAGAATTAGCCTCAGAAACAGTGGGAAACAGTGCTTCTATACTAATTGCCAGGCGCTGAGACGAATGCCGCCAAGATCGAGCGTCTATGACTTACGGTTCAAGAATTAGCCTCAGAAACAGTGGTTTTGAACCGGCTACCAATAGCTCGCCTGGGAAACATCCAGAGAAGTCCAAGATAGTGTTTTTTTAGACTGGCTGCCACGAGCTGAAACGAATGCAGCCAAGAGCGAGCGTCTGTGACTTACGGTTCAAGAGTTATTCACAGAAACATGGTTCTGAAGTTTGCTGCCAGCCGCGAAAGTAACCAAGATCGAGCGTCTAGGATTTACTTGTCAATAGCTCGCCTGGGAAACATCCAGAGAAGTCAAAGACAGTGCTTCTATACTAATTGCCAGGCGCTGAGACGAATGCCGCCAAGATCGAGCGTCTATGACTTACGGTTCAAGAATTAGCCTCAGAAACAGTGGGAAACAGTGCTTCTATACTAATTGCCAGGCGCTGAGACGAATGCCGCCAAGATCAAGCGTCTAAGACTTACGGTTCAAGAATTAGCCTCAGAAACAGTGGGAAACAGTGCTTCTATACTAATTGCCAGGCGCTGAGACGAATGCCGCCAAGATCGAGCGTCTATGACTTACGGTTCAAGAATTAGCCTCAGAAACAGTGGTTCTGAACATGCTGCCAATAGCTCACCTGGGAAACATCCAGAGAAGTCCAAGATAGTGTTTTTTAGACTGGCTGCCACGAGCTGAAACGAATGCAGCCAAGAGCGAGCGTCTGTGACTTACGGTTCAAGAATTAGCCTCAGAAACAGTGGGAAACAGTGCTTCTATACTAATTGCCAGGCGCTGAGACGAATGCCGCCAAGATCAAGCGTCTAAGACTTACGGTTCAAGAATTAGCCTCAGAAACAGTGGTTCTGTACATGCTGCCAATAGCTCGCCTGGGAAACATCCAGAGAAGTCCAAGATAGTGTTTTTTAGACTGGCTGCCACGAGCTGAAACGAATGCAGCCAAGAGCGAGCGTCTGTGACTTACGGTTCAAAAGTTATTCACATAAACATGGTTCTGAACTTTGCTGCCAGCCTGAAAGCGAAAGCAACCAAGATCGAGCGTCTAGGATTTACTTGTGAATAGCTCGCCTGGAAAACATCCAGAGAAGTCAAAGACAGTGCAGCTATACTAATTGCCAGGCGCTGAGACGAATGACACCAAGATCAAGCGTCTAAGACTTACGGTTCAAGAATTAGCCTCAGAAACAGTGGGAAACAGTGCTTCTATACTAATTGCCAGGCGCTGAGACGAATGCCGCCAAGATCGAGCGTCTATGACTTACGGTTCAAGAATTAGCCTCAGAAACAGTGGTTCTGAACATGCTGCCAATAGCTCGTCTGGGAAACATCCAGAGAAGTCCAAGATAGTGTTTTTTAGACTGGCTGCCACGAGCTGAAACGAATGCAGCCAAGAGCGAGCGTCTGTGACTTACGGTTCAAGAGTTATTCACAGAAACATGGTTCTGAACTTTGCTGCCAGCCGCGAAAGCGAAAGTAACCAAGATCGAGCGTCTAGGATTTACTTGTGAATAGCTCGCCTGGAAAACATCCAGAGAAGTCAAAGACAGTGCTTCTATACTAATTGCCAGGCGCTGAGACGAATGCCGCCAAGATCAAGCGTCTAAGACTTACGGTTCAAGAATTAGCCTCAGAAACAGTGGGAAACAGTGCTTCTATACTAATTGCCAGGCGCTGAGACGAATGCCGCCAAGATCGAGCGTCTATGACTTACGGTTCAAGAATTAGCCTCAGAAACAGTGGTTTTGAACCGGCTGCCAATAGCTCGCCTGGGAAACATCCAGAGAAGTCCAAGATAGTGTTTTTTTTAGACTGGCTGCCACGAGCTGAAACGAATGCAGCCAAGAGCGAGCGTCTGTGACTTACGGTTCAAGAGTTATTCACAGAAACATGGTTCTGAACTTTGCTGCCAGCCGCGAAAGCGAAAGTAACCAAGATCGAGCGTCTAGGATTTACTTGTGAATAGCTCGCCTGGAAAACATCCAGAGAAGTCAAAGACAGTGCAGCTATACTAATTGCCAGGCGCTGAGACGAATGACACCAAGATCAAGCGTCTAAGACTTACGGTTCAAGAATTAGCCTCAGAAACAGTGGGAAACAGTGCTTCTATACTAATTGCCAGGCGCTGAGACGAATGCCGCCAAGATCGAGCGTCTATGACTTACGGTTCAAGAATTAGCCTCAGAAACAGTGGTTCTGAACATGCTGCCAATAGCTCGTCTGGGAAACATCCAGAGAAGTCCAAGATAGTGTTTTTTAGACTGGCTGCCACGAGCTGAAACGAATGCAGCCAAGAGCGAGCGTCTGTGACTTACGGTTCAAGAGTTATTCACAGAAACATGGTTCTGAACTTTGCTGCCAGCCGCGAAAGCGAAAGTAACCAAGATCGAGCGTCTAGGATTTACTTGTGAATAGCTCGCCTGGGAAACTTTGAGATAAGTCAAAGACAGTGCTTCTATACTAATTGCCAGGCGCTGAGACGAATGCCGCCAAGATCAAGCGTCTAAGACTTACGGTTCAAGAATTAGCCTCAGAAACAGTGGGAAACAGTGCTTCTATACTAATTGCCAGGCGCTGAGACGAATGCCGCCAAGATCGAGCGTCTATGACTTACGGTTCAAGAATTAGCCTCAGAAACAGTGGTTCTGAACATGCTGCCAATAGCTCGCCTGGGAAACATCCAGAGAAGTCCAAGATAGTGTTTTTTAGACTGGCTGCCACGAGCTGAAACGAATGCAGCCAAGAGCGAGCGTCTGTGACTTACGGTTCAAGAGTTATTCACAGAAACATGGTTCTGAACTTTGCTGCCAGCCGCGAAAGCGAAAGTAACCAAGATCGAGCGTCTAGGATTTACTTGTGAATAGCTCGCCTGGGAAACTGAGATAAGTCAAAGACAGTGCTTCTATACTAATTGCCAGGCGCTGAGACGAATGCCGCCAAGATCAAGCGTCTAAGACTTACGGTTCAAGAATTAGCCTCAGAAACAGTGGGAAACAGTGCTTCTATACTAATTGCCAGGCGCTGAGACGAATGCCGCCAAGATCGAGCGTCTATGACTTACGGTTCAAGAATTAGCCTCAGAAACAGTGGTTTTGAACCGGCTACCAATAGCTCGCCTGGGAAACATCCAGAGAAGTCCAAGATAGTGTTTTTTTAGACTGGCTGTCACGAGCTGAAACGAATGCAGCCAAGAGCGAGCGTCTGTGACTTACGGTTCAAGAGTTATTCACAGAAACATGGTTCTGAAGTTTGCTGCCAGCCGCGAAAGTAACCAAGATCGAGCGTCTAGGATTTACTTGTCAATAGCTCGCCTGGGAAACATCCAGAGAAGTCAAAGACAGTGCTTCTATACTAATTGCCAGGCGCTGAGACGAATGCCGCCAAGATCGAGCGTCTATGACTTACGGTTCAAGAATTAGCCTCAGAAACAGTGGTTCTGAACATGCTGCCAATAGCTCACCTGGGAAACATCCAGAGAAGTCCAAGATAGTGTTTTTTAGACTGGCTGCCACGAGCTGAAACGAATGCAGCCAAGAGCGAGCGTCTGTGACTTACGGTTCAAGAGTTATTAACAGAAACATGGTTCTGAACTTTGCTGCCAGCCGCGAAAGCGAAAGCAACCAAGATCGAGCGTCTAGGATTTACTTGTGAATAGCTCGCCTGGGAAACTTTGAGATAAGTCAAAGACAGTGCTTCTATACTAATTGCCAGGCGCTGAGACGAATGTCGCCAAGATCAAGCGTCTAAGACTTACGGTTCAAGAATTAGCCTCAGAAACAGTGGGAAACAGTGCTTCTATACTAATTGCCAGGCGCTGAGACGAATGCCGCCAAGATCGAGCGTCTATGACTTACGGTTCAAGAATTAGCCTCAGAAACAGTGGTTCTGAACATGCTGCCAATAGCTCGCCTGGGAAACATCCAGAGAAGTCCAAGATAGTGTTTTTTTTAGACTGGCTGCCACGAGCTGAAACGAATGCAGCCAAGAGCGAGCGTCTGTGACTTACGGTTCAAAAGTTATTCACATAAACATGGTTCTGAACTTTGCTGCCAGCCTGAAAGCGAAAGCAACCAAGATCGAGCGTCTAGGATTTACTTGTGAATAGCTCGCCTGGAATACATCCAGAGAAGTCAAAGACAGTGCAGCTATACTAATTGCCAGGCGCTGAGACGAATGACGCCAAGATCAAGCGTCTAAGACTTACGGTTCAAGAATTAGCCTCAGAAACAGTGGGAAACAGTGCTTCTATACTAATTGCCAGGCGCTGAGACGAATGCCGCCAAGATCGAGCGTCTATGACTTACGGTTCAAGAATTAGCCTCAGAAACAGTGGTTCTGAACATGCTGCCAATAGCTCGCCTGGGAAACATCCAGAGAAGTCCAAGATAGTGTTTTTTAGACTGGCTGCCACGAGCTGAAACGAATGCAGCCAAGAGCGAGCGTCTGTGACTTACGGTTCAAGAGTTATTCACAGAAACATGGTTCTGAACTTTGCTGCCAGCCGCGAAAGCGAAAATAACCAAGATCGAGCGTCTAGGATTTACTTGTGAATAGCTCGCCTGGGAAACTTTGAGATAAGTCAAAGACAGTGCTTCTATACTAATTGCCAGGCGCTGAGACGAATGCCGCCAAGATCAAGCGTCTAAGACTTACGGTTCAAGAATTAGCCTCAGAAACAGTGGTAAACAGTGCTTCTATACTAATTGCCAGGCGCTGAGACGAATGCCGCCAAGATCGAGCGTCTATGACTTACGGTTCAAGAATTAGCCTCAGAAACAGTGGTTCTGAACATGCTGCCAATAGCTCGCCTGGGAAACATCCAGAGAAGTCCAAGATAGTGTTTTTTTTAGACTGGCTGCCACGAGCTGAAACGAATGCAGCCAAGAGCGAGCGTCTGTGACTTACGGTTCAAAAGTTATTCACATAAACATGGTTCTGAACTTTGCTGCCAGCCTGAAAGCGAAAGCAACCAAGATCGAGCGTCTAGGATTTACTTGTGAATAGCTCGCCTGGAAAACATCCAGAGAAGTCAAAGACAGTGCAGCTATACTAATTGCCAGGCGCTGAGACGAATGCCGCCAAGATCAAGCGTCTAAGACTTACGGTTCAAGAATTAGCCTCAGAAACAGTGGGAAACAGTGCTTCTATACTAATTGCCAGGCGCTGAGACGAATGCCGCCAAGATCGAGCGTCTATGACTTACGGTTCAAGAATTAGCCTCAGAAACAGTGGTTCTGAACATGCTGCCAATAGCTCGCCTGGGAAACATCCAGAGAAGTCCAAGATAGTGTTTTTTAGACTGGCTGCCACGAGCTGAAACGAATGCAGCCAAGAGCGAGCGTCTGTGACTTACGGTTCAAGAGTTATTCACAGAAACATGGTTCTGAACTTTGCTGCCAGCCGCGAAAGCGAAAGTAACCAAGATCGAGCGTCTAGGATTTACTTGTGAATAGCTCGCCTGGGAAACTTTGAGATAAGTCAAAGACAGTGCTTCTATACTAATTGCCAGGCGCTGAGACGAATGCCGCCAAGATCGAGCGTCTATGACTTACGGTTCAAGAATTAGCCTCAGAAACAGTGGGAAACAATGCTTCTATACTAATTGCCAGGCGCTGAGACGAATGCCGCCAAGATCGAGCGTCTGTGACTTACGGTTCAAGAGTTATTCACAGAAACATGGTTCTGAACTTTGCTGCCAGCCGCGAAAGCGAAAGTAACCAAGATCGAGCGTCTAGGATTTACTTGTGAATAGCTCGCCTGGGAAACATCCAGAGAAGTCAAAGACAGTGCTTCTATACTAATTGCCAGGCGCTGAGACGAATGCCGCCATGATCAAGCGTCTAAGACTTACGGTTCAAGAATTAGCCTCAGAAACAGTGGTTCTGAACATGCTGCCAATAGCTCGCCTGGGAAACATCCAGAGAAGTCCAAGATAGTGTTTTTTTAGACTGGCTGCCACGAGCTGAAACGAATGCAGCCAAGAGCGAGCGTCTGTGACTTACGGTTCAAGAGTTATTCACAGAAACATGGTTCTGAACTTTGCTGCCAGCCGCGAAAGCGAAAGTAACCAAGATCGAGCGTCTAGGATTTACTTGTGAATAGCTCGCCTGGGAAACTTTGAGATAAGTCAAAGACAGTGCTTCTATACTAATTGCCAGGCGCTGAGACGAATGCCGCCAAGATCAAGCGTCTAAGACTTACGGTTCAAGAATTAGCCTCAGAAACAGTGGGAAACAGTGCTTCTATACTAATTGCCAGGCGCTGAGACGAATGCCGCCAAGATCGAGCGTCTATGACTTACGGTTCAAGAATTAGCCTCAGAAACAGTGGTTCTGAACATGCTGCCAATAGCTCGCCTGGGAAACATCCAGAGAAGTCCAAGATAGTGTTTTTTTTAGACTGGCTGCCACGAGCTGAAACGAATGCAGCCAAGAGCGAGCGTCTGTGACTTACGGTTCAAAAGTTATTCACATAAACATGGTTCTGAACTTTGCTGCCAGCCTGAAAGCGAAAGCAACCAAGATCGAGCGTCTAGGATTTACTTGTGAATAGCTCGCCTGGAAAACATCCAGAGAAGTCAAAGACAGTGCAGCTATACTAATTGCCAGGCGCTGAGACGAATGACGCCAAGATCAAGCGTCTAAGACTTACGGTTCAAGAATTAGCCTCAGAAACAGTGGGAAACAGTGCTTCTATACTAATTGCCAGGCGCTGAGACGAATGCCGCCAAGATCGAGCGTCTATGACTTACGGTTCAAGAATTAGCCTCAGAAACAGTGGTTCTGAACATGCTGCCAATAGCTCGCCTGGGAAACATCCAGAGAAGTCCAAGATAGTGTTTTTTAGACAGGCTGCCACGAGCTGAAACGAATGCAGCCAAGAGCGAGCGTCTGTGACTTACGGTTCAAGAGTTATTCACAGAAACATGGTTCTGAACTTTGCTGCCAGCCGCGAAAGCGAAAGTAACCAAGATCGAGCGTCTAGGATTTACTTGTGAATAGCTCGCCTGGGAAACTTTGAGATAAGTCAAAGACAGTGCTCCTATACTAATTGCCAGGCGCTGAGACGAATGCCGCCAAGATCAAGCGTCTAAGACTTACGGTTCAAGAATTAGCCTCAGAAACAGTGGTAAACAGTGCTTCTATACTAATTGCCAGGCGCTGAGACGAATGTCGCCAAGATCGAGCGTCTATGACTTACGGTTCAAGAATTAGCCTCAGAAACAGTGGTTCTGAACATGCTGCCAATAGCTCGCCTGGGAAACATCCAGAGAAGTCCAAGATAGTGTTTTTTAGACTGGCTGCCACGAGCTGAAACGAATGCAGCCAAGAGCGAGCGTCTGTGACTTACGGTTCAAGAGTTATTCACAGAAACATGGTTCTGAACTTTGCTGCCAGCCGCGAAAGCGAAAGTAACCAAGATCGAGCGTCTAGGATTTACTTGTGAATAGCTCGCCTGGGAAACTTTGAGATAAGTCAAAGACAGTGCTTCTATACTAATTGCCAGGCGCTGAGACGAATGCCGCCAAGATCGAGCGTCTATGACTTACGGTTCAAGAATTAGCCTCAGAAACAGTGGGAAACAGTGCTTCCATACTAATTGCCAGGCGCTGAGACGAATGCCGCCAAGATCGAGCGTCTATGACTTACGGTTCAAGAATTAGCCTCAGAAACAGTGGTTCTGAACATGCTGCCAATAGCTCGCCTGGGAAACATCCAGAGAAGTCCAAGATAGTGTTTTTTAGACTGGCTGCCACGAGATGAAACGCATGCAGCCAAGAGCGAGCGTCTGTGACTTACGGTTCAAGAGTTATTCACAGAAACATGGTTCTGAACTTTGCTGCCAGCCGCGAAAGCGAAAGTAACCAAGATCGAGCGTCTAGGATTTACTTGTGAATAGCTCGCCTGGGAAACTTTCAGATAAGTCAAAGACAGTGCTTCTACACTAATTGCCAGGCGCTGAGACGAATGCCGCCAAGATCAAGCGTCTAAGACTTACGGTTCAAGAATTAGCCTCAGAAACAGTGGGAAACAGTGCTTCTATACTAATTGCCAGGCGCTGAGACGAATGCCGCCAAGATCGAGCGTCTATGACTTACGGTTCAAGAATTAGCCTCAGAAACAGTGGTTTTGAACCGGCTGCCAATAGCTCGCCTGGGAAACATCCAGAGAAGTCCAAGATAGTGTTTTTTTTAGACTGGCTGCCACGAGCTGAAACGAATGCAGCCAAGAGCGAGCGTCTGTGACTTACGGTTCAAGAGATATTCACAGAAACATGGTTCTGAACTTTGCTGCCAGCCGCGAAAGCGAAAGTAACCAAGATCGAGCGTCTAGGATTTACTTGTGAATAGCTCGCCTGGGAAACTTTGAGATAAGTCAAAGACAGTGCTTCTATACTAATTGCCAGGCGCTGAGACGAATGCCGCCAAGATCAAGCGTCTAAGACTTACGGTTCAAGAATTAGCCTCAGAAACAGTGGGAAACAGTGCTTCTATACTAATTGCCAGGCGCTGAGACGAATGCCGCCAAGATCGAGCGTCTATGACTTACGGTTCAAGAATTAGCCTCAGAAACAGTGGTTTTGAACCGGCTACCAATAGCTCGCCTGGGAAACATCCAGAGAAGTCCAAGATAGTGTTTTTTTAGACTGGCTGCCACGAGCTGAAACGAATGCAGCCAAGAGCGAGCGTCTGTGACTTACGGTTCAAGAGTTATTCACAGAAACATGGTTCTGAACTTTGCTGCCAGCCGCGAAAGCGAAAGTAACCAAGATCGAGCGTCTAGGATTTACTTGTGAATAGCTCGCCTGGGAAACTTTGAGATAAGTCAAAGACAGTGCTTCTATACTAATTGCCAGGCGCTGAGACGAATGCCGCCAAGATCAAGCGTCTAAGACTTACGGTTCAAGAATTAGCCTCAGAAACAGTGGGAAACAGTGCTTCTATACTAATTGCCAGGCGCTGAGACGAATGCCGCCAAGATCGAGCGTCTATGACTTACGGTTCAAGAATTAGCCTCAGAAACAGTGGTTCTGAACATGCTGCCAATAGCTCGCCTGGGAAACATCCAGAGAAGTCCAAGATAGTGTTTTTTAGACTGGCTGCCACGAGCTGAAACGAATGCAGCCAAGAGCGAGCGTCTGTGACTTACGGTTCAAGAGTTATTCACAGAAACATGGTTCTGAACTTTGCTGCCAGCCGCGAAAGCGAAAGTAACCAAGATCGAGCGTCTAGGATTTACTTGTGAATAGCTCGCCTGGGAAACTTTGAGATAAATCAAAGACAGTGCTTCTATACTAATTGCCAGGCGCTGAGACGAATGCCGCCAAGATCAAGCGTCTAAGACTTACGGTTCAAGAATTAGCCTCAGAAACAGTGGGAAACAGTGCTTCTATACTAATTGCCAGGCGCTGAGACGAATGCCGCCAAGATCGAGCGTCTATGACTTACGGTTCAAGAATTAGCCTCAGAAACAGTGGTTCTGAACATGCTGCCAATAGCTCGCCTGGGAAACATCCAGAGAAGTCCAAGATTGTGTTTTTTAGACTGGCTGCCACGAGCTGAAACGAATGCAGCCAAGAGCGAGCGTCTGTGACTTACGGTTCAAGAGTTATTCACAGAAACATGGTTCTGAACTTTGCTGCCAGCCGCGAAAGCGAAAGTAACCAAGATCGAGCGTCTAGGATTTACTTGTGAATAGCTCGCCTGGGAAACTTTGAGATAAGTCAAAGACAGTGCTTCTATACTAGTTGCCAGGCGCTGAGACGAATGCCGCCAAGATCTAGCGTCTATGACTTACGGTTCAAGAATTAGCCTCAGAAACAGTGGGAAACAGTGCTTCCATACTAATTGCCAGGCGCTGAGACGAATGCCGCCAAGATCGAGCGTCTATGACTTACGGTTCAAGAATTAGCCTCAGAAACAGTGGTTCTGAACATGCTGCCAATAGCTCGCCTGGGAAACATCCAGAGAAGTCCAAGATAGTGTTTTTTTTAGACTGGCTGCCACGAGCTGAAACGAATGCAGCCAAGAGCGAGCGTCTGTGACTTACGGTTCAAGAGTTATTCACAGAAACATGGTTCTGAACTTTGCTGCCAGCCGCGAAAGCGAAAGTAACCAAGATCGAGCGTCTAGGATTTACTTGTGAATAGCTCGCCTGGGAAACTTTGAGATAAGTCAAAGACAGTGCTTCTATACTAATTGCCAGGCGCTGAGACGAATGCCGCCAAGATCAAGCGTCTAAGACTTACGGTTCAAGAATTAGCCTCAGAAACAGTGGGAAACAGTGCTTCTATACTAATTGCCAGGCGCTGAGACGAATGCCGCCAAGATCGAGCGTCTATGACTTACGGTTCAAGAATTAGCCTCTGAAACAGTGGTTCTGAACATGCTGCCAATAGCTCGCCTGGGAAACATCCAGAGAAGTCCAAGATAGTGTTTTTTTTAGACTGGCTGCCACGAGCTGAAACGAATGCAGCCAAGAGCGAGCGTCTGTGACTTACGGTTCAAAAGTTATTCACATAAACATGGTTCTGAACTTTGCTGCCAGCCGCGAAAGCGAAAGCAACCAAGATCGAGCGTCTAGGATTTACTTGTGAATAGCTCGCCTGGAAAACATCCAGAGAAGTCAAAGACAGTGCAGCTATACTAATTGCCAGGCGCTGAGACGAATGCCGCCAAGATCAAGCGTCTAAGACTTACGGTTCAAGAATTAGCCTCAGAAACAGTGGGAAACAGTGCTTCTATACTAATTGCCAGGCGCTGAGACGAATGCCGCCAAGATCGAGCGTCTATGACTTACGGTTCAAGAATTAGCCTCAGAAACAGTGGTTCTGAACATGCTGCCAATAGCTCGCCTGGGAAACATCCAGAGAAGTCCAAGATAGTGTTTTTTTTAGACTGGCTGCCACGAGCTGAAACGAATGCAGCCAAGAGCGAGCGTCTGTGACTTACGGTTCAAAAGTTATTCACATAAACATGGTTCTGAACTTTGCTGCCAGCCTGAAAGCGAAAGCAACCAAGATCGAGCGTCTAGGATTTACTTGTGAATAGCTCGCCTGGAAAACATCCAGAGAAGTAAAAGACAGTGCAGCTATACTAATTGCCAGGCGCTGAGACGAATGCCGCCAAGATCAAGCGTCTAAGACTTACGGTTCAAGAATTAGCCTCAGAAACAGTGGGAAACAGTGCTTCTATACTAATTGCCAGGCGCTGAGACGAATGCCGCCAAGATCGAGCGTCTATGACTTACGGTTCAAGAATTAGCCTCAGAAACAGTGGTTCTGAACATGCTGCCAATAGCTCGCCTGGGAAACATCCAGAGAAGTCCAAGATAGTGTTTTTTAGACTGGCTGCCACGAGCTGAAACGAATGCAGCCAAGAGCGAGCGTCTGTGACTTACGGTTCAAGAGTTATTAACAGAAACATGGTTCTGAACTTTGCTGCCAGCCGCGAAAGTAACCAAGATCGAGCGTCTAGGATTTACTTGTGAATAGCTCGCCTGGGAAACTTTGAGATAAGTCAAAGACAGTGCTTCTATACTAATTGCCAGGCGCTGAGACGAATGCCGCCAAGATCAAGCGTCTAAGACTTACGGTTCAAGAATTAGCCTCAGAAACAGTGGGAAACAGTGCTTCTATACTAATTGCCAGGCGCTGAGACGAATGCCGCCAAGATCGAGCGTCTATGACTTACGGTTCAAGAATTAGCCTCAGAAACAGTGGTTCTGAACATGCTGCCAATAGCTCGCCTGGGAAACATCCAGAGAAGTCCAAGATAGTGTTTTTTAGACTGGCTGCCACGAGCTGAAACGAATGCAGCCAAGAGCGAGCGTCTGTGAGTTACGGTTCAAAAGTTATTCACATAAACATGGTTCTGAACTTTGCTGCCAGCCGCGAAAGCGAAAGCAACCAAGATCGAGCGTCTAGGATTTACTTGTGAATAGCTCGCCTGGAAAACATCCAGAGAAGTCAAAGACAGTGCAGCTATACTAATTGCCAGGCGCTGAGACGAATGCCGCCAAGATCAAGCGTCTAAGACTTACGGTTCAAGAATTAGCCTCAGAAACAGTGGGAAACAGTGCTTCTATACTAATTGCCAGGCGCTGAGACGAATGCCGCCAAGATCGAGCGTCTATGACTTACGGTTCAAGAATTAGCCTCAGAAACAGTGGTTCTGAACATGCTGCCAATAGCTCGCCTGGGAAACATCCAGAGAAGTCCAAGATAGTGTTTTTTAGACTGGCTGCCACGAGCTGAAACGAATGCAGCCAAGAGCGAGCGTCTGTGACTTACGGTTCAAGAGTTATTCACAGAAACATGGTTCTGAACTTTGCTGCCAGCCGCGAAAGCGAAAGTAACCAAGATCGAGCGTCTAGGATTTACTTGTGAATAGCTCGCCTGGGAAACTTTGAGATAAGTCAAAGACTGCTTCTATACTAATTGCCAGGCGCTGAGACGAATGCCGCCAAGATCAAGCGTCTAAGACTTACGGTTCAAGAATTAGCCTCAGAAACAGTGGGAAACAGTGCTTCTATACTAATTGCCAGGCGCTGAGACGAATGCCGCCAAGATCGAGCGTCTATGACTTACGGTTCAAGAATTAGCCTCAGAAAAAGTGGTTCTGAACATGCTGCCAATAGCTCGCCTGGGAAACATCCAGAGAAGTCCAAGATAGTGTTTTTTAGACTGGCTGCCACGAGCTGAAACGAATGCAGCCAAGAGCGAGCGTCTGTCACTTACGGTTCAAGAGTTATTCACAGAAACATGGTTCTGAACTTTGCTGCCAGCCGCGAAAGCGAAAATAAGCAAGATCGAGCGTCTAGGATTTACTTGTCAATAGCTCGCCTGGGAAACATCCAGAGAAGTCAAAGACAGTGCTTCTATACTAATTGCCAGGCGCTGAGACGAATGCCGCCAAGATCGAGCGTCTATGACTTACGGTTCAAGAATTTGCCTCAGAAACAGTGGGAAACAATGCTTCTATACTAATTGCCAGGCGCTGAGACGAATGCCGCCAAGATCGAGCGTCTATGACTTACGGTTCAAGAATTAGCCTCAGAAACAGTGGTTCTGAACATGCTGCCAATAGCTCGCCTGGGAAACATCCAGAGAAGTCCAAGATAGTGTTTTTTTAGACTGGCTGCCACGAGCTGAAACGAATGCAGCCAAGAGCGAGCGTCTGTGACTTACGGTTCAAGAGTTATTCACAGAAACATGGTTCTGAACTTTGCTGCCAGCCGCGAAAGCGAAAGTAACCAAGATCGAGCGTCTAGGATTTACTTGTGAATAGCTCGCCTGGAAAACATCCAGAGAAGTCAAAGACAGTGCAGCTATACTAATTGCCAGGCGCTGAGACGAATGCCGCCAAGATCAAGCGTCTAAGACTTACGGTTCAAGAATTAGCCTCAGAAACAGTGGGAAACAGTGCTTCTATACTAATTGCCAGGCGCTGAGACGAATGCCGCCAAGATCGAGCGTCTATGACTTACGGTTCAAGAATTAGCCTCAGAAACAGTGGTTCTGAACATGCTGCCAATAGCTCGCCTGGGAAACATCCAGAGAAGTCCAAGATTGTGTTTTTTAGACTGGCTGCCACGAGCTGAAACGAATGCAGCCAAGAGCGAGCGTCTGTGACTTACGGTTCAAGAGTTATTCACAGAAACATGGTTCTGAACTTTGCTGCCAGCCGCGAAAGCGAAAGTAACCAAGATCGAGCGTCTAGGATTTACTTGTGAATAGCTCGCCTGGGAAACTTTGAGATAAGTCAAAGACAGTGCTTCTATACTAGTTGCCAGGCGCTGAGACGAATGCCGCCAAGATCTAGCGTCTATGACTTACGGTTCAAGAATTAGCCTCAGAAACAGTGGGAAACAGTGCTTCCATACTAATTGCCAGGCGCTGAGACGAATGCCGCCAAGATCGAGCGTCTATGACTTACGGTTCAAGAATTAGCCTCAGAAACAGTGGTTCTGAACATGCTGCCAATAGCTCGCCTGGGAAACATCCAGAGAAGTCCAAGATAGTGTTTTTAGACTGGCTGCCACGAGCTGAAACGAATGCAGCCAAGAGCGAGCGTCTGTGACTTACGGTTCAAGAGTTATTCACAGAAACATGGTTCTGAACTTTGCTGCCAGCCGCGAAAGCGAAAGTAACCAAGATCGAGCGTCTAGGATTTACTTGTGAATAGCTCGCCTGGGAAACTTTGAGATAAATCAAAGACAGTGCTTCTATACTAATTGCCAGGCGCTGAGACGAATGCCGCCAAGATCAAGCGTCTAAGACTTACGGTTCAAGAATTAGCCTCAGAAACAGTGGGAAACAGTGCTTCTATACTAATTGCCAGGCGCTGAGACGAATGCCGCCAAGATCGAGCGTCTATGACTTACGGTTCAAGAATTAGCCTCAGAAACAGTGGTTCTGAACATGCTGCCAATAGCTCGCCTGGGAAACATCCAGAGAAGTCCAAGATTGTGTTTTTTAGACTGGCTGCCACGAGCTGAAACGAATGCAGCCAAGAGCGAGCGTCTGTGACTTACGGTTCAAGAGTTATTCACAGAAACATGGTTCTGAACTTTGCTGCCAGCCGCGAAAGCGAAAGTAACCAAGATCGAGCGTCTAGGATTTACTTGTGAATAGCTCGCCTGGGAAACTTTGAGATAAGTCAAAGACAGTGCTTCTATACTAGTTGCCAGGCGCTGAGACGAATGCCGCCAAGATCTAGCGTCTATGACTTACGGTTCAAGAATTAGCCTCAGAAACAGTGGGAAACAGTGCTTCCATACTAATTGCCAGGCGCTGAGACGAATGCCGCCAAGATCGAGCGTCTATGACTTACGGTTCAAGAATTAGCCTCAGAAACAGTGGTTCTGAACATGCTGCCAATAGCTCGCCTGGGAAACATCCAGAGAAGTCCAAGATAGTGTTTTTTTTAGACTGGCTGCCACGAGCTGAAACGAATGCAGCCAAGAGCGAGCGTCTGTGACTTACGGTTCAAGAGTTATTCACAGAAACATGGTTCTGAACTTTGCTGCCAGCCGCGAAAGCGAAAGTAACCAAGATCGAGCGTCTAGGATTTACTTGTGAATAGCTCGCCTGGGAAACTTTGAGATAAGTCAAAGACAGTGCTTCTATACTAATTGCCAGGCGCTGAGACGAATGCCGCCAAGATCAAGCGTCTAAGACTTACGGTTCAAGAATTAGCCTCAGAAACAGTGGGAAACAGTGCTTCTATACTAATTGCCAGGCGCTGAGACGAATGCCGCCAAGATCGAGCGTCTATGACTTACGGTTCAAGAATTAGCCTCTGAAACAGTGGTTCTGAACATGCTGCCAATAGCTCGCCTGGGAAACATCCAGAGAAGTCCAAGATAGTGTTTTTTTTAGACTGGCTGCCACGAGCTGAAACGAATGCAGCCAAGAGCGAGCGTCTGTGACTTACGGTTCAAAAGTTATTCACATAAACATGGTTCTGAACTTTGCTGCCAGCCGCGAAAGCGAAAGCAACCAAGATCGAGCGTCTAGGATTTACTTGTGAATAGCTCGCCTGGAAAACATCCAGAGAAGTCAAAGACAGTGCAGCTATACTAATTGCCAGGCGCTGAGACGAATGCCGCCAAGATCAAGCGTCTAAGACTTACGGTTCAAGAATTAGCCTCAGAAACAGTGGGAAACAGTGCTTCTATACTAATTGCCAGGCGCTGAGACGAATGCCGCCAAGATCGAGCGTCTATGACTTACGGTTCAAGAATTAGCCTCAGAAACAGTGGTTCTGAACATGCTGCCAATAGCTCGCCTGGGAAACATCCAGAGAAGTCCAAGATAGTGTTTTTTTTAGACTGGCTGCCACGAGCTGAAACGAATGCAGCCAAGAGCGAGCGTCTGTGACTTACGGTTCAAAAGTTATTCACATAAACATGGTTCTGAACTTTGCTGCCAGCCTGAAAGCGAAAGCAACCAAGATCGAGCGTCTAGGATTTACTTGTGAATAGCTCGCCTGGAAAACATCCAGAGAAGTAAAAGACAGTGCAGCTATACTAATTGCCAGGCGCTGAGACGAATGCCGCCAAGATCAAGCGTCTAAGACTTACGGTTCAAGAATTAGCCTCAGAAACAGTGGGAAACAGTGCTTCTATACTAATTGCCAGGCGCTGAGACGAATGCCGCCAAGATCGAGCGTCTATGACTTACGGTTCAAGAATTAGCCTCAGAAACAGTGGTTCTGAACATGCTGCCAATAGCTCGCCTGGGAAACATCCAGAGAAGTCCAAGATAGTGTTTTTTAGACTGGCTGCCACGAGCTGAAACGAATGCAGCCAAGAGCGAGCGTCTGTGACTTACGGTTCAAGAGTTATTAACAGAAACATGGTTCTGAACTTTGCTGCCAGCCGCGAAAGTAACCAAGATCGAGCGTCTAGGATTTACTTGTGAATAGCTCGCCTGGGAAACTTTGAGATAAGTCAAAGACAGTGCTTCTATACTAATTGCCAGGCGCTGAGACGAATGCCGCCAAGATCAAGCGTCTAAGACTTACGGTTCAAGAATTAGCCTCAGAAACAGTGGGAAACAGTGCTTCTATACTAATTGCCAGGCGCTGAGACGAATGCCGCCAAGATCGAGCGTCTATGACTTACGGTTCAAGAATTAGCCTCAGAAACAGTGGTTCTGAACATGCTGCCAATAGCTCGCCTGGGAAACATCCAGAGAAGTCCAAGATAGTGTTTTTTAGACTGGCTGCCACGAGCTGAAACGAATGCAGCCAAGAGCGAGCGTCTGTGAGTTACGGTTCAAAAGTTATTCACATAAACATGGTTCTGAACTTTGCTGCCAGCCGCGAAAGCGAAAGCAACCAAGATCGAGCGTCTAGGATTTACTTGTGAATAGCTCGCCTGGAAAACATCCAGAGAAGTCAAAGACAGTGCAGCTATACTAATTGCCAGGCGCTGAGACGAATGCCGCCAAGATCAAGCGTCTAAGACTTACGGTTCAAGAATTAGCCTCAGAAACAGTGGGAAACAGTGCTTCTATACTAATTGCCAGGCGCTGAGACGAATGCCGCCAAGATCGAGCGTCTATGACTTACGGTTCAAGAATTAGCCTCAGAAACAGTGGTTCTGAACATGCTGCCAATAGCTCGCCTGGGAAACATCCAGAGAAGTCCAAGATAGTGTTTTTTAGACTGGCTGCCACGAGCTGAAACGAATGCAGCCAAGAGCGAGCGTCTGTGACTTACGGTTCAAGAGTTATTCACAGAAACATGGTTCTGAACTTTGCTGCCAGCCGCGAAAGCGAAAGTAACCAAGATCGAGCGTCTAGGATTTACTTGTGAATAGCTCGCCTGGGAAACTTTGAGATAAGTCAAAGACTGCTTCTATACTAATTGCCAGGCGCTGAGACGAATGCCGCCAAGATCAAGCGTCTAAGACTTACGGTTCAAGAATTAGCCTCAGAAACAGTGGGAAACAGTGCTTCTATACTAATTGCCAGGCGCTGAGACGAATGCCGCCAAGATCGAGCGTCTATGACTTACGGTTCAAGAATTAGCCTCAGAAAAAGTGGTTCTGAACATGCTGCCAATAGCTCGCCTGGGAAACATCCAGAGAAGTCCAAGATAGTGTTTTTTAGACTGGCTGCCACGAGCTGAAACGAATGCAGCCAAGAGCGAGCGTCTGTCACTTACGGTTCAAGAGTTATTCACAGAAACATGGTTCTGAACTTTGCTGCCAGCCGCGAAAGCGAAAATAAGCAAGATCGAGCGTCTAGGATTTACTTGTCAATAGCTCGCCTGGGAAACATCCAGAGAAGTCAAAGACAGTGCTTCTATACTAATTGCCAGGCGCTGAGACGAATGCCGCCAAGATCGAGCGTCTATGACTTACGGTTCAAGAATTTGCCTCAGAAACAGTGGGAAACAATGCTTCTATACTAATTGCCAGGCGCTGAGACGAATGCCGCCAAGATCGAGCGTCTATGACTTACGGTTCAAGAATTAGCCTCAGAAACAGTGGTTCTGAACATGCTGCCAATAGCTCGCCTGGGAAACATCCAGAGAAGTCCAAGATAGTGTTTTTTTAGACTGGCTGCCACGAGCTGAAACGAATGCAGCCAAGAGCGAGCGTCTGTGACTTACGGTTCAAGAGTTATTCACAGAAACATGGTTCTGAACTTTGCTGCCAGCCGCGAAAGCGAAAGTAACCAAGATCGAGCGTCTAGGATTTACTTGTGAATAGCTCGCCTGGAAAACATCCAGAGAAGTCAAAGACAGTGCAGCTATACTAATTGCCAGGCGCTGAGACGAATGCCGCCAAGATCAAGCGTCTAAGACTTACGGTTCAAGAATTAGCCTCAGAAACAGTGGGAAACAGTGCTTCTATACTAATTGCCAGGCGCTGAGACGAATGCCGCCAAGATCGAGCGTCTATGACTTACGGTTCAAGAATTAGCCTCAGAAACAGTGGTTCTGAACATGCTGCCAATAGCTCGCCTGGGAAACATCCAGAGAAGTCCAAGATAGTGTTTTTTAGACTGGCTGCCACGAGCTGAAACGAATGCAGCCAAGAGCGAGCGTCTGTGACTTACGGTTCAAGAGTTATTCACAGAAACATGGTTCTGAACTTTGCTGCCAGCCGCGAAAGCGAAAGTAACCAAGATCGAGCGTCTAGGATTTACTTGTGAATAGCTCGCCTGGGAAACATCCAGAGAAGTCAAAGACAGTGCTTCTATACTAATTGCCAGGCGCTGAGACGAATGCCGCCATGATCAAGCGTCTAAGACTTACGGTTCAAGAATTAGCCTCAGAAACAGTGGTTCTGAACATGCTGCCAATAGCTCGCCTGGGAAACATCCAGAGAAGTCCAAGATAGTGTTTTTTTAGACTGGCTGCCACGAGCTGAAACGAATGCAGCCAAGAGCGAGCGTCTGTGACTTACGGTTCAAGAGTTATTCACAGAAACATGGTTCTGAACTTTGCTGCCAGCCGCGAAAGCGAAAGTAACCAAGATCGAGCGTCTAGGATTTACTTGTGAATAGCTCGCCTGGGAAACTTTGAGATAAGTCAAAGACAGTGCTTCTATACTAATTGCCAGGCGCTGAGACGAATGCCGCCAAGATCAAGCGTCTAAGACTTACGGTTCAAGAATTAGCCTCAGAAACAGTGGGAAACAGTGCTTCTATACTAATTGCCAGGCGCTGAGACGAATGCCGCCAAGATCGAGCGTCTATGACTTACGGTTCAAGAATTAGCCTCTGAAACAGTGGTTCTGAACATGCTGCCAATAGCTCGCCTGGGAAACATCCAGAGAAGTCCAAGATAGTGTTTTTTTTAGACTGGCTGCCACGAGCTGAAACGAATGCAGCCAAGAGCGAGCGTCTGTGACTTACGGTTCAAAAGTTATTCACATAAACATGGTTCTGAACTTTGCTGCCAGCCGCGAAAGCGAAAGCAACCAAGATCGAGCGTCTAGGATTTACTTGTGAATAGCTCGCCTGGAAAACATCCAGAGAAGTCAAAGACAGTGCAGCTATACTAATTGCCAGGCGCTGAGACGAATGCCGCCAAGATCAAGCGTCTAAGACTTACGGTTCAAGAATTAGCCTCAGAAACAGTGGGAAACAGTGCTTCTATACTAATTGCCAGGCGCTGAGACGAATGCCGCCAAGATCGAGCGTCTATGACTTACGGTTCAAGAATTAGCCTCAGAAACAGTGGTTCTGAACATGCTGCCAATAGCTCGCCTGGGAAACATCCAGAGAAGTCCAAGATAGTGTTTTTTTTAGACTGGCTGCCACGAGCTGAAACGAATGCAGCCAAGAGCGAGCGTCTGTGACTTACGGTTCAAAAGTTATTCACATAAACATGGTTCTGAACTTTGCTGCCAGCCTGAAAGCGAAAGCAACCAAGATCGAGCGTCTAGGATTTACTTGTGAATAGCTCGCCTGGAAAACATCCAGAGAAGTAAAAGACAGTGCAGCTATACTAATTGCCAGGCGCTGAGACGAATGCCGCCAAGATCAAGCGTCTAAGACTTACGGTTCAAGAATTAGCCTCAGAAACAGTGGGAAACAGTGCTTCTATACTAATTGCCAGGCGCTGAGACGAATGCCGCCAAGATCGAGCGTCTATGACTTACGGTTCAAGAATTAGCCTCAGAAACAGTGGTTCTGAACATGCTGCCAATAGCTCGCCTGGGAAACATCCAGAGAAGTCCAAGATAGTGTTTTTTAGACTGGCTGCCACGAGCTGAAACGAATGCAGCCAAGAGCGAGCGTCTGTGACTTACGGTTCAAGAGTTATTAACAGAAACATGGTTCTGAACTTTGCTGCCAGCCGCGAAAGTAACCAAGATCGAGCGTCTAGGATTTACTTGTGAATAGCTCGCCTGGGAAACTTTGAGATAAGTCAAAGACAGTGCTTCTATACTAATTGCCAGGCGCTGAGACGAATGCCGCCAAGATCAAGCGTCTAAGACTTACGGTTCAAGAATTAGCCTCAGAAACAGTGGGAAACAGTGCTTCTATACTAATTGCCAGGCGCTGAGACGAATGCCGCCAAGATCGAGCGTCTATGACTTACGGTTCAAGAATTAGCCTCAGAAACAGTGGTTCTGAACATGCTGCCAATAGCTCGCCTGGGAAACATCCAGAGAAGTCCAAGATAGTGTTTTTTAGACTGGCTGCCACGAGCTGAAACGAATGCAGCCAAGAGCGAGCGTCTGTGAGTTACGGTTCAAAAGTTATTCACATAAACATGGTTCTGAACTTTGCTGCCAGCCGCGAAAGCGAAAGCAACCAAGATCGAGCGTCTAGGATTTACTTGTGAATAGCTCGCCTGGAAAACATCCAGAGAAGTCAAAGACAGTGCAGCTATACTAATTGCCAGGCGCTGAGACGAATGCCGCCAAGATCAAGCGTCTAAGACTTACGGTTCAAGAATTAGCCTCAGAAACAGTGGGAAACAGTGCTTCTATACTAATTGCCAGGCGCTGAGACGAATGCCGCCAAGATCGAGCGTCTATGACTTACGGTTCAAGAATTAGCCTCAGAAACAGTGGTTCTGAACATGCTGCCAATAGCTCGCCTGGGAAACATCCAGAGAAGTCCAAGATAGTGTTTTTTAGACTGGCTGCCACGAGCTGAAACGAATGCAGCCAAGAGCGAGCGTCTGTGACTTACGGTTCAAGAGTTATTCACAGAAACATGGTTCTGAACTTTGCTGCCAGCCGCGAAAGCGAAAGTAACCAAGATCGAGCGTCTAGGATTTACTTGTGAATAGCTCGCCTGGGAAACTTTGAGATAAGTCAAAGACTGCTTCTATACTAATTGCCAGGCGCTGAGACGAATGCCGCCAAGATCAAGCGTCTAAGACTTACGGTTCAAGAATTAGCCTCAGAAACAGTGGGAAACAGTGCTTCTATACTAATTGCCAGGCGCTGAGACGAATGCCGCCAAGATCGAGCGTCTATGACTTACGGTTCAAGAATTAGCCTCAGAAAAAGTGGTTCTGAACATGCTGCCAATAGCTCGCCTGGGAAACATCCAGAGAAGTCCAAGATAGTGTTTTTTAGACTGGCTGCCACGAGCTGAAACGAATGCAGCCAAGAGCGAGCGTCTGTCACTTACGGTTCAAGAGTTATTCACAGAAACATGGTTCTGAACTTTGCTGCCAGCCGCGAAAGCGAAAATAAGCAAGATCGAGCGTCTAGGATTTACTTGTCAATAGCTCGCCTGGGAAACATCCAGAGAAGTCAAAGACAGTGCTTCTATACTAATTGCCAGGCGCTGAGACGAATGCCGCCAAGATCGAGCGTCTATGACTTACGGTTCAAGAATTTGCCTCAGAAACAGTGGGAAACAATGCTTCTATACTAATTGCCAGGCGCTGAGACGAATGCCGCCAAGATCGAGCGTCTATGACTTACGGTTCAAGAATTAGCCTCAGAAACAGTGGTTCTGAACATGCTGCCAATAGCTCGCCTGGGAAACATCCAGAGAAGTCCAAGATAGTGTTTTTTTAGACTGGCTGCCACGAGCTGAAACGAATGCAGCCAAGAGCGAGCGTCTGTGACTTACGGTTCAAGAGTTATTCACAGAAACATGGTTCTGAACTTTGCTGCCAGCCGCGAAAGCGAAAGTAACCAAGATCGAGCGTCTAGGATTTACTTGTGAATAGCTCGCCTGGAAAACATCCAGAGAAGTCAAAGACAGTGCAGCTATACTAATTGCCAGGCGCTGAGACGAATGCCGCCAAGATCAAGCGTCTAAGACTTACGGTTCAAGAATTAGCCTCAGAAACAGTGGGAAACAGTGCTTCTATACTAATTGCCAGGCGCTGAGACGAATGCCGCCAAGATCGAGCGTCTATGACTTACGGTTCAAGAATTAGCCTCAGAAACAGTGGTTCTGAACATGCTGCCAATAGCTCGCCTGGGAAACATCCAGAGAAGTCCAAGATAGTGTTTTTTAGACTGGCTGCCACGAGCTGAAACGAATGCAGCCAAGAGCGAGCGTCTGTGACTTACGGTTCAAGAGTTATTCACAGAAACATGGTTCTGAACTTTGCTGCCAGCCGCGAAAGCGAAAGTAACCAAGATCGAGCGTCTAGGATTTACTTGTGAATAGCTCGCCTGGGAAACATCCAGAGAAGTCAAAGACAGTGCTTCTATACTAATTGCCAGGCGCTGAGACGAATGCCGCCATGATCAAGCGTCTAAGACTTACGGTTCAAGAATTAGCCTCAGAAACAGTGGTTCTGAACATGCTGCCAATAGCTCGCCTGGGAAACATCCAGAGAAGTCCAAGATAGTGTTTTTTTAGACTGGCTGCCACGAGCTGAAACGAATGCAGCCAAGAGCGAGCGTCTGTGACTTACGGTTCAAGAGTTATTCACAGAAACATGGTTCTGAACTTTGCTGCCAGCCGCGAAAGCGAAAGTAACCAAGATCGAGCGTCTAGGATTTACTTGTGAATAGCTCGCCTGGGAAACTTTGAGATAAGTCAAAGACAGTGCTTCTATACTAATTGCCAGGCGCTGAGACGAATGCCGCCAAGATCAAGCGTCTAAGACTTACGGTTCAAGAATTAGCCTCAGAAACAGTGGGAAACAGTGCTTCTATACTAATTGCCAGGCGCTGAGACGAATGCCGCCAAGATCGAGCGTCTATGACTTACGGTTCAAGAATTAGCCTCTGAAACAGTGGTTCTGAACATGCTGCCAATAGCTCGCCTGGGAAACATCCAGAGAAGTCCAAGATAGTGTTTTTTTTAGACTGGCTGCCACGAGCTGAAACGAATGCAGCCAAGAGCGAGCGTCTGTGACTTACGGTTCAAAAGTTATTCACATAAACATGGTTCTGAACTTTGCTGCCAGCCGCGAAAGCGAAAGCAACCAAGATCGAGCGTCTAGGATTTACTTGTGAATAGCTCGCCTGGAAAACATCCAGAGAAGTCAAAGACAGTGCAGCTATACTAATTGCCAGGCGCTGAGACGAATGCCGCCAAGATCAAGCGTCTAAGACTTACGGTTCAAGAATTAGCCTCAGAAACAGTGGGAAACAGTGCTTCTATACTAATTGCCAGGCGCTGAGACGAATGCCGCCAAGATCGAGCGTCTATGACTTACGGTTCAAGAATTAGCCTCAGAAACAGTGGTTCTGAACATGCTGCCAATAGCTCGCCTGGGAAACATCCAGAGAAGTCCAAGATAGTGTTTTTTTTAGACTGGCTGCCACGAGCTGAAACGAATGCAGCCAAGAGCGAGCGTCTGTGACTTACGGTTCAAAAGTTATTCACATAAACATGGTTCTGAACTTTGCTGCCAGCCTGAAAGCGAAAGCAACCAAGATCGAGCGTCTAGGATTTACTTGTGAATAGCTCGCCTGGAAAACATCCAGAGAAGTAAAAGACAGTGCAGCTATACTAATTGCCAGGCGCTGAGACGAATGCCGCCAAGATCAAGCGTCTAAGACTTACGGTTCAAGAATTAGCCTCAGAAACAGTGGGAAACAGTGCTTCTATACTAATTGCCAGGCGCTGAGACGAATGCCGCCAAGATCGAGCGTCTATGACTTACGGTTCAAGAATTAGCCTCAGAAACAGTGGTTCTGAACATGCTGCCAATAGCTCGCCTGGGAAACATCCAGAGAAGTCCAAGATAGTGTTTGTTAGACTGGCTGCCACGAGCTGAAACGAATGCAGCCAAGAGCGAGCGTCTGTGACTTACGGTTCAAGAGTTATTCACAGAAATATGGTTCTGAACTTTGCTGCCAGCCGCGAAAGCGAAAGTAACCAAGATCGAGCGTCTAGGATTTACTTGTGAATAGCTCGCCTGGGAAACTTTGAGATAAGTCAAAGACAGTGCT
The DNA here is from genome assembly GCF_050947455.1 of Rhinoderma darwinii. NCBI lineage: Eukaryota > Metazoa > Chordata > Amphibia > Anura > Rhinodermatidae > Rhinoderma > Rhinoderma darwinii. The sequence continues at coordinate 41,197 of NW_027462542.1, forward strand.
TCTATACTAATTGCCAGGCGCTGAGACGAATGCCGCCAAGATCAAGCGTCTAAGACTTACGGTTCAAGAATTAGCCTCAGAAACAGTGGGAAACAGTGCTTCTATACTAATTGCCAGGCGCTGAGACGAATGCCGCCAAGATCGAGCGTCTATGACTTACGGTTCAAGAATTAGCCTCAGAAACAGTGGTTCTGAACATGCTGCCAATAGCTCGCCTGGGAAACATCCAGAGAAGTCCAAGATAGTGTTTTTTTAGACTGGCTGCCACGAGCTGAAACGAATGCAGCCAAGAGCGAGCGTCTGTGACTTACGGTTCAAAAGTTATTCACATAAACATGGTTCTGAACTTTGCTGCCAGCCTGAAAGCGAAAGCAACCAAGATCGAGCGTCTAGGATTTACTTGTGAATAGCTCGCCTGGAAAACATCCAGAGAAGTCAAAGACAGTGCAGCTATACTAATTGCCAGGCGCTGAGACGAATGCCGCCAAGATCAAGCGTCTAAGACTTACGGTTCAAGAATTAGCCTCAGAAACAGTGGGAAACAGTGCTTCTATACTAATTGCCAGGCGCTGAGACGAATGCCGCCAAGATCGAGCGTCTATGACTTACGGTTCAAGAATTAGCCTCAGAAACAGTGGTTCTGAACATGCTGCCAATAGCTCGCCTGGGAAACATCCAGAGAAGTCCAAGATAGTGTTTTTTAGACTGGCTGCCACGAGCTGAAACGAATGCAGCCAAGAGCGAGCGTCTGTCACTTACGGTTCAAGAGTTATTCACAGAAACATGGTTCTGAACTTTGCTGCCAGCCGCGAAAGCGAAAATAACCAAGATCGAGCGTCTAGGATTTACTTGTCAATAGCTCGCCTGGGAAACATCCAGAGAAGTCCAAGATAGTGTTTTTTAGACTGGCTGCCACGAGCTGAAACGAATGCAGCCAAGAGCGAGCGTCTGTGACTTACGGTTCAAGAGTTATTCACAGAAACATGGTTCTGAACTTTGCTGCCAGCCGCGAAAGCGAAAGTAACCAAGATCGAGCGTCTAGGATTTACTTGTGAATAGCTCGCCTGGGAAACATCCAGAGAAGTCAAAGACAGTGCTTTTTTACTAATTGCCAGGCGCTGAGACGAATGCCGCCAAGATCAAGCGTCTAAGACTTACGGTTCAAGAATTAGCCTCAGAAACAGTGGGAAACAGTGCTTCTATACTAATTGCCAGGCGCTGAGACGAATGCCGCCAAGATCGAGCGTCTATGACTTACGGTTCAAGAATTAGCCTCAGAAACAGTGGTTCTGAACATGCTGCCAATAGCTCGCCTGGGAAACATCCAGAGAAGTCCAAGATAGTGTTTTTTAGACTGGCTGCCACGAGCTGAAACGAATGCAGCCAAGAGCGAGCGTCTTTGACTTACGGTTCAAGAGTTATTCACAGAAACATGGTTCTGAACTTTGCTGCCAGCCGCGAAAGCGAAAGTAACCAAGATCGAGCGTCTAGGATTTACTTGTCAATAGCTCGCCTGGGAAACATCCAGAGAAGTCAAAGACAGTGCTTCTATACTAATTGCCAGGCGCTGAGACGAATGCCGCCAAGATCGAGCGTCTATGACTTACGGTTCAAGAATTAGCCTCAGAAACAGTGGGAAACAATGCTTCTATACTAATTGCCAGGCGCTGAGACGAATGCCGCCAAGATCGAGCGTCTATGACTTACGGTTCAAGAATTAGCCTCAGAAACAGTGGTTCTGAACATGCTGCCAATAGCTCGCCTGGGAAACATCCAGAGAAGTCCAAGATAGTGTTTTTTTAGACTGGCTGCCACGAGCTGAAACGAATGCAGCCAAGAGCGAGCGTCTGTGACTTACGGTTCAAGAGTTATTCACAGAAACATGGTTCTGAACTTTGCTGCCAGCCGCGAAAGCGAAAGTAACCAAGATCGAGCGTCTAGGATTTACTTGTGAATAGCTCGCCTGGGAAACTTTGAGATAAGTCAAAGACAGTGCTTCTATACTAATTGCCAGGCGCTGAGACGAATGCCGCCAAGATCAAGCGTCTAAGACTTACGGTTCAAGAATTAGCCTCAGAAACAGTGGGAAACAGTGCTTCTATACTAATTGCCAGGCGCTGAGACGAATGCCGCCAAGATCGAGCGTCTATGACTTACGGTTCAAGAATTAGCCTCAGAAACAGTGGTTCTGAACATGCTGCCAATAGCTCGCCTGGGAGACATCCAGAGAAGTCCAAGATAGTGTTTTTTAGACTGGCTGCCACGAGCTGAAACGAATGCAGCCAAGAGCGAGCGTCTGTGACTTACGGTTCAAGAGTTATTCACAGAAACATGGTTCTGAACTTTGCTGCCAGCCGCGAAAGCGAAAGTAACCAAGATCGAGCGTTTAGGATTTACTTGTGAATAGCTCGCATGGGAAACATCCAGAGAAGTCAAAGACAGTGCTTCTATACTAATTGCCAGGCGCTGAGACGAATGCCGCCATGATCAAGCGTCTAAGACTTACGGTTCAAGAATTAGCCTCAGAAACAGTGGTTCTGAACATGCTGCCAATAGCTCGCCTGGGAAACATCCAGAGAAGTCCAAGATAGTGTTTTTTTAGACTGGCTGCCACGAGCTGAAACGAATGCAGCCAAGAGCGAGCGTCTGTGACTTACGGTTCAAGAGTTATTCACAGAAACATGGTTCTGAACTTTGCTGCCAGCCGCGAAAGCGAAAGTAACCAAGATCGAGCGTCTAGGATTTACTTGTGAATAGCTCGCCTGGGAAACTTTCAGATAAGTCAAAGACAGTGCTTCTATACTAACTGCCAGGCGCTGAGACGAATGCCGCCAAGATCAAGCGTCTAAGACTTACGGTTCAAGAATTAGCCTCAGAAACAGTGGGAAACAGTGCTTCTATACTAATTGCCAGGCGCTGAGACGAATGCCGCCAAGATCGAGCGTCTATGACTTACGGTTCAAGAATTAGCCTCAGAAACAGTGGTTCTGAACATGCTGCCAATAGCTCGCCTGGGAAACATCCAGAGAAGTCCAAGATAGTGTTTTTTAGACTGGCTGCCACGAGCTGAAACGAATGCAGCCAAGAGCGAGCGTCTGTGACTTACGGTTCAAGAGTTATTCACAGAAACATGGTTCTGAACTTTGCTGCCAGCCGCGAAAGCGAAAGTAACCAAGATCGAGCGTCTAGGATTTACTTGTGAATAGCTCGCCTGGGAAACTTTCAGATAAGTCAAAGACAGTGCTTCTATACTAATTGCCAGGCGCTGAGACGAATGCCGCCAAGATCAAGCGTCTAAGACTTACGGTTCAAGAATTAGCCTCAGAAACAGTGGGAAACAGTGCTTCTATACTAATTGCCAGGCGCTGAGACGAATGCCGCCAAGATCGAGCGTCTATGACTTACGGTTCAAGAATTAGCCTCAGAAACAGTGGTTTTGAACCGGCTGCCAATAGCTCGCCTGGGAAACATCCAGAGAAGTCCAAGATAGTGTTTTTTTTAGACTGGCTGCCACGAGCTGAAACGAATGCAGCCAAGAGCGAGCGTCTGTGACTTACGGTTCAAGAGATATTCACAGAAACATGGTTCTGAACTTTGCTGCCAGCCGCGAAAGTAACCAAGATCGAGCGTCTAGGATTTACTTGTCAATAGCTCGCCTGGGAAACATCCAGAGAAGTCAAAGACAGTGCTTCTATACTAATTGCCAGGCGCTGAGACGAATGCCGCCAAGATCGAGCGTCTATGACTTACGGTTCAAGAATTAGCCTCAGAAACAGTGGGAAACAGTGCTTCCATACTAATTGCCAGGCGCTGAGACGAATGCCGCCAAGATCGAGCGTCTATGACTTACGGTTCAAGAATTAGCCTCAGAAACAGTGGTTCTGAACATGCTGCCAATAGCTCGCCTGGGAAACATCCAGAGAAGTCCAAGATAGTGTTTTTTAGACTGGCTGCCACGAGCTGAAACGAATGCAGCCAAGAGCGAGCGTCTGTGACTTACGGTTCAAGAGTTATTCACAGAAACATGGTTCTGAACTTTGCTGCCAGCCGCGAAAGCGAAAGTAACCAAGATCGAGCGTCTAGGATTTACTTGTGAATAGCTCGCCTGGGAAACTTTGAGATAAATCAAAGACAGTGCTTCTATACTAATTGCCAGGCGCTGAGACGAATGCCGCCAAGATCAAGCGTCTAAGACTTACGGTTCAAGAATTAGCCTCAGAAACAGTGGGAAACAGTGCTTCTATACTAATTGCCAGGCGCTGAGACGAATGCCGCCAAGATCGAGCGTCTATGACTTACGGTTCAAGAATTAGCCTCAGAAACAGTGGTTCTGAACATGCTGCCAATAGCTCGCCTGGGAAACATCCAGAGAAGTCCAAGATTGTGTTTTTTAGACTGGCTGCCACGAGCTGAAACGAATGCAGCCAAGAGCGAGCGTCTGTGACTTACGGTTCAAGAGTTATTCACAGAAACATGGTTCTGAACTTTGCTGCCAGCCGCGAAAGCGAAAGTAACCAAGATCGAGCGTCTAGGATTTACTTGTGAATAGCTCGCCTGGGAAACTTTGAGATAAGTCAAAGACAGTGCTTCTATACTAGTTGCCAGGCGCTGAGACGAATGCCGCCAAGATCTAGCGTCTATGACTTACGGTTCAAGAATTAGCCTCAGAAACAGTGGGAAACAGTGCTTCCATACTAATTGCCAGGCGCTGAGACGAATGCCGCCAAGATCGAGCGTCTATGACTTACGGTTCAAGAATTAGCCTCAGAAACAGTGGTTCTGAACATGCTGCCAATAGCTCGCCTGGGAAACATCCAGAGAAGTCCAAGATAGTGTTTTTTTAGACTGGCTGCCACGAGATGAAACGCATGCAGCCAAGAGCGAGCGTCTGTGACTTACGGTTCAAGAGTTATTCACAGAAACATGGTTCTGAACTTTGCTGCCAGCCGCGAAAGCGAAAGTAACCAAGATCGAGCGTCTAGGATTTACTTGTGAATAGCTCGCCTGGGAAACTTTCAGATAAGTCAAAGACAGTGCTTCTATACTAATTGACAGGCGCTGAGACGAATGCCGCCAAGATCAAGCGTCTAAGACTTACGGTTCAAGAATTAGCCTCAGAAACAGTGGGAAACAGTGCTTCTATACTAATTGCCAGGCGCTGAGACGAATGCCGCCAAGATCGAGCGTCTATGACTTACGGTTCAAGAATTAGCCTCAGAAACAGTGGTTTTGAACCGGCTGCCAATAGCTCGCCTGGGAAACATCCAGAGAAGTCCAAGATAGTGTTTTTTTAGACTGGCTGCCACGAGCTGAAACGAATGCAGCCAAGAGCGAGCGTCTGTGACTTACGGTTCAAGAGATATTCACAGAAACATGGTTCTGAACTTTGCTGCCAGCCGCGAAAGCGAAAGTAACCAAGATCGAGCGTCTAGGATTTACTTGTGAATAGCTCGCCTGGGAAACGTCCAGATAAGTCAAAGACAGTGCTTCTATACTAATTGCCAGGCGCTGAGACGAATGCCGCCAAGATCAAGCGTCTAAGACTTACGGTTCAAGAATTAGCCTCAGAAACAGTGGGAAACAGTGCTTCTATACTAATTGCCAGGCGCTGAGACGAATGCCGCCAAGATCGAGCGTCTATGACTTACGGTTCAAGAATTAGCCTCAGAAACAGTGGGAAACAGTGCTTCTATACTAATTGCCAGGCGCTGAGACGAATGCCGCCAAGATCGAGTGTCTATGACTTACGGTTCAAGAAATAGCCTCAGAAACAGTGGTTCTGAACATGCTGCCAATAGCTTGCCTGGGAAACATCCAGAAAAGTCCAAGATAGTGTTTTTTTAGACTGGCTTCCACGAGCTGAAACGAATGCAGCCAAGAGCGAGCGTCTGTGACTTACGGTTCAAGAGTTATTCACAGAAACATGGTTCTGAACTTTGCTGCCAGCCGCGAAAGCGAAAATAACCAAGATCGAGCGTCTAGGATTTACTTGTCAATAGCTCGCCTGGGAAACATCCAGAGAAGTCAAAGACAGTGCTTCTATACTAATTGCCAGGCGCTGAGACGAATGCCGCCAAGATCGAGCGTCTATGACTTACGGTTCAAGAATTAGCCTCTGAAACAGTGGTTCTGAATATGCTGCTAATAGCTCGCCTGGGAAACATCCAGAGAAGTCCAATATAGTGTTTTTTAGACTGGCTGCCACGAGCTGAAACGAATGCAACCAAGAGCGAGCGTCTGTGACTTACGGTTCAAGAGTTATTCACAGAAACATGGTTCTGAACTTTGCTGCCAGCCGCGAAAGCGAAAATAACCAAGATCGAGAGTCTAGGATTTACTTTTCAATAGCTCGCCTGGGAAACATCCAGAGAAGTCAAAGACAGTGCTTCTATACTAATTGCCAGGCGCTGAGACGAATGCCGCCAAGATCGAGCGTCTATGACTTACGGTTCAAGAATTAGCCTCAGAAACAGTGGGAAACAGTGCTTCTATACTAATTGCCAGGCGCTGAGACGAATGCCGCCAAGATCGCGCGTCTATGACTTACGGTTCAAGAAATAGCCTCAGAAACAGTGGTTCTGAACATGCTGCTAATAGCTCGCCTGGGAAACATCCAGAGAAGTCCAATATAATGTTTTTTAGACTGGCTACCACGAGCTGAAACGAATGCAACCAAGAGCGAGCGTCTGTCACTTACGGTTCAAGAGTTATTCACAGAAACATGGTTCTGAACTTTGCTGCCAGCCGCGAAAGCGAAAGTAACCAAGATCGAGCGTCTAGGATTTACTTGTGAATAGCTCGCCTGGGAAACGTCCAGATAAGTCAAAGACAGTGCTTCTATACTAATTGCCAGGCGCTGAGACGAATGCCGCCAAGATCAAGCGTCTAAGACTTACGGTTCAAGAATTAGCCTAAAAAAACAGTGGTTTTGAACATGCTGCCAATAGCTCGCCTGGGAAACATCCAGAGAAGTCCAAGATAGTGTTTTTTAGACTGGCTGCCACGAGCTGAAACGAATGCAACCAAGAGCGAGCGTCTGTGACTTACGGTTCAAGAGTTATTCACAGAAACATGGTTCTGAACTTTGCTGCCAGCCGCGAAAGCGAAAGTAACCAAGATCGAGCGTCTAGGATTTACTTGTGAATAGCTCGCATGGGAAACTTTCAGATAAGTCAAAGACAGTGCTTCTATACTAATTGCCAGGCGCTGAGACGAATGCCGCCAAGATCAAGCGTCTAAGACTTACGGTTCAAGAATTAGCCTCAGAAACAGTGGGAAACAGTGCTTCTATACTAATTGCCAGGCGCTGAGACGAATGCCGCCAAGATCGAGCGTCTATGACTTACGGTTCAAGAATTAACCTCAGAAACAGTGGTTTTGAACCGGCTACCAATAGCTCGCCTGGGAAACATCCAGAGAAGTCCAAGATAGTGTTTTTTTAGACTGGCTGCCACGAGCTGAAACGAATGCAGCCAAGAGCGAGCGTCTGTGACTTACGGTTCAAGAGTTATTCACAGAAACATGGTTCTGAACTTTGCTGCCAGCCGCGAAAGCGAAAGTAACCAAGATCGAGCGTCTAGGATTTACTTGTCAATAGCTCGCCTGGGAAACATCCAGAGAAGTCAAAGACAGTGCTTCTATACTAATTGCCAGGCGCTGAGACGAATGCCGCCAAGATCGAGCGTCTATGACTTACGGTTCAAGAATTAGCCTCAGAAACAGTGGGAAACAGTGCTTCTATACTAATTGCCAGGCGCTGAGACGAATGCCAACAAGATCGAGCGTCTATGACTTACGGTTCAAGAATTAGCCTCAGAAACAGTGGTTCTGAACATGCTGCCAATAGCTCGCCTGGGAAACATCCAGAGAAGTCCAAGATAGTGTTTTTTTATGACTGGCTGCCACGAGCTGAAACGAATGCAGCCAAGAGCGAGCGTCTGTGACTTACGGTTCAAGAGTTATTCACAGAAACATGGTTCTGAACTTTGCTGCTAGCCGCGAAAGCGAAAGTAACCAAGATCGAGCGTCTATGACTTACGGTTCAAGAATTAGCCTCAGAAACAGTGGGAAACAGTGCTTCTATACTAATTGCCAGGCGCTGAGACGAATGCCGCCAAGATCGAGCGTCTATGACTTACGGTTCAAGAATTAGCCTCAGAAACAGTGGTTCTGAACATGCTGCCAATAGCTCGCCTGGGAAACATCCAGAGAAGTCCAATATAGTGTTTTTTTAGACTGGCTGCCACGAGCTGAAACGAATGCAGCCAAGAGCGAGCGTCTGTGACTTACGGTTCAAAAGTTATTCACATAAACATGGTTCTGAACTTTGCTGCCAGCCGCGAAAGCGAAAGCAACCAAGATCGAGCGTCTAGGATTTACTTGTGAATAGCTCGCCTGGAAAACATCCAGAGAAGTCAAAGACAGTACAGCTATACTAATTGCCAGGCGCTGAGACGAATGCCGCCAAGATCAAGCGTCTAAGACTTACGGTTCAAGAATTAGCCTCAGAAACAGTGGGAAACAGTGCTTCTATACTAATTGCCAGGCGCTGAGACGAATGCCGCCAAGATCGAGCGTCTATGACTTACGGTTCAAGAATTAGCCTCAGAAACAGTGGTTCTGAACATGCTGCCAATAGCTCGCCTGGGAAACATCCAGAGAAGTCCAAGATAGTGTTTTTTTAGACTGGCTGCCACGAGCTGAAACGAATGCAGCCAAGAGCGAGCGTCTGTGACTTACGGTTCAAGAGTTATTCACAGAAACATGGTTCTGAACTTTGCTGCCAGCCGCGAAAGCGAAAGTAACCAAGATCGAGCGTCTAGGATTTACTTGTGAATAGCTCGCCTGGGAAACTTTGAGATAAGTCAAAGACAGTGCTTCTATACTAATTGCCAGGCGCTGAGACGAATGCCGCCAAGATCAAGCGTCTAAGACTTACGGTTCAAGAATTAGCCTCAGAAACAGTGGGAAACAGTGCTTCTATACTAATTTCCAGGCGCTGAGACGAATGCCGCCAAGATCGAGCGTCTATGACTTACGATTCAAGAATTAGCCTCAGAAACAGTGGTTCTGAACATGCTGCCAATAGCTCGCCTGGGAAACATCCAGAGAAGTCCAAGATAGTGTTTTTTTAGACTGGCTGCCACGAGCTGAAACGCATGCAGCCAAGAGCGAGCGTCTGTGACTTACGGTTCAAGAGTTATTCACAGAAACATGGTTCTGAACTTTGCTGCCAGCCGCGAAAGCGAAAGTAACCAAGATCGAGCGTCTAGGATTTACTTGTGAATAGCTCGCATGATAAACTTTCAGATAAGTCAAAGACAGTGCTTCCATACTAATTGCCAGGCGCTGAGACGAATGCCGCCAAGATCAAGCGTCTAAGACTTACGGTTCAAGAATTAGCCTCAGAAACAGTGGGAAACAGTGCTTCTATACTAATTGCCAGGCGCTGAGACGAATGCCGCCAAGATCGAGCGTCTATGACTTACGGTTCAAGAATTAGCCTCAGAAACAGTGGTTTTGAACCGGCTACCAATAGCTCGCCTGGGAAACATCCAGAGAAGTCCAAGATAGTGTTTTTTTAGACTGGCTGCCACGAGCTGAAACGAATGCAGCCAAGAGCGAGCGTCTGTGACTTACGGTTCAAGAGTTATTCACAGAAACATGGTTCTGAACTTTGCTGCCAGCCGCGAAAGCGAAAGTAACCAAGATCGAGCGTCTAGGATTTACTTGTCAATAGCTCGCCTGGGAAACATCCAGAGAAGTCAAAGGCAGTGCTTCTATACTAATTGCCAGGCGCTGAGACGAATGCCGCCAAGATCGAGCGTCTATGACTTACGGTTCAAGAATTAGCCTCAGAAACAGTGGGAAACAGTGCTTCTATACTAATTACCAGGCACTGAGACGAATGCCAACAAGATCGAGCGTCTATGACTTACGGTTCAAGAATTAGCCTCAGAAACAGTGGTTCTGAACAAGCTGCCAATAGCTCGCCTGGGAAACATCCAGAGAAGTCCAAGATAGTGTTTTTTAGACTGGCTGCCACGAGCTGAAACGAATGCAGCCAAGAGCGAGCGTCTGTGACTTACGGTTCAAGAGTTATTCACAGAAACATGGTTCTGAACTTTGCTGCCAGCCGCGAAAGCGAAAGTAACCAAGATCGAGCGTCTAGGATTTACTTGTGAATAGCTCGCCTGGGAAACTTTGAGATAAGTCAAAGACAGTGCTTCTATACTAATTGCCAGGCGCGGAGACGAATGCCGCCAAGATCAAGCGTCTAAGACTTACGGTTCAAGAATTAGCCTCAGAAACAGTGGTTCTGAACATGCTGCCAATAGCTCGCCTGGGAAACATCCAGAGAAGTCCAAGATAGTGTTTTTTTAGACTGGCTGCCACGAGCTGAAACGAATGCAGCCAAGAGCGAGCGTCTGTGACTTACGGTTCAAGAGTTATTAACAGAAACATGGTTCTGAACTTTGCTGCCAGCCGCGAAAGCGAAAGTAGTACAATATTCATCTTTTGATGATGCAGTGGTACTGTTGAGAAAATTCGGCCATAGATCAGGTTATTACCCGTTAATCCCTTAGGTTTTAATTCTTTAGGTATTCAATTTAATAACAAATATTATTTTGACAAATGTTTACCATGGGGCTTTACCATGTCGTGTTATTATTTTGAGTCCTTTTCCACTTTTATTCATTCGGTTACTTTGAGGGATGAGGGGGATGGTGATTTGTTGCATTACTTAAATGATTTTTTATTTTTTGGTCCAGCGGATTCACAAGTTTGTTTCAATTTGTTAAATAAGTTTATTGAAGTTTGTGTTTTTTTTTAATATCCCCTTAGCAAGTGAGAAAACAGTTTCTCCATGTTGTTGTCTTGAATTTCTAAGAATCACAATTGATACGTGTTTGATGGAATTCAGACTTCCGGAGGTTAAATTATTAAAATTAATGGATGTATTATCTAAAATGCTAATTAGCAGTAAAACAACTTTGAGGAAGCTTCAATCTTAATTTGGCCTTTTAGTATTTGCCTCAAAAGTTATCCCAATGGGTAGTTTTTTCTAGAAGGTTGTACATGTCTACAAGAAGTTTGAAATCTCCATTTTCTCACATTCGTCTAACTAAGGTTTTGAAAGACGATCTTAGGGTATGGCAGGAATTCTTACTAAATTTTAATGGTAGAAGTATTTGGCAGGAGGAGTTTGTCGATTCACTTGCTCTGGGCCTTTTTACAGATGCTTCAGGTTATATGGGATATGGTGCATTTTTGGATGGTCATTGGTCAGCTGAACCTTGGGATGAGTCTTTGGTTCAAGCTGGACTTACAAAAAATCTAGTTCTATTGGAGTTATTTCCGGTTGTATTCTCTCTTTATATTTGGGGCGAATCCTTCAAGAACAAACGAATATTTTTACATACGGATAATAAAGGTGTGCTGTTTGCAGTGAATTGTTTATCATCTCATAGTGAATTAGTGATTAAGTTATTACGCTATTTGGTTTTATACTGTTTTAAATTAAATATATGGTTGAAGGCTAAATATATTAATACTAAATTGAATAATATAGCTGATTCCCTTTCTCGTGCACAGTGGGAAATATTTTACCAGCTGGCCCCTCATGCGGATCGAGTGGGAATTCGATGTTTGGATCACTTATGGCAATTGATCTAGGATTAATTTTGAAACATATTAAGAATTCTCTTTCCCAGCGTACTTGGTCCAGTTATTGTGTCTCTTGGAGAAAATGGTGCATGTTTTGTGACATTTTGGAGGTAGGGCATTTAAATAATTTTTTAGAGGTAATGTTATCTTTTGTCTGTTCTTTATTTAATTTAGGTTTAAGTTTTTCATTGATTCATAAAACGTTAGCTGGAGTTTCTTTCTTTTTAAAACTAGGTGGTTGCCGTTCGTTTAATGATTATTTTCAGGTGAAACAATTGTTAAAAGGTTATTCTAGATCGTTCTCTTCTGTTGATAAGAGGAGGCCAATTTCTATTGATATTTTAGAGAAATTATTGGCTATCCTTCCAAAAATTTGTTTTTCCTATTATGAGTGTATTTTATTTCGGACGTCATTTGTTCTTGCCTTTTTTGCAGCCCTGAGAATTGGTGAATTTACAGCAGTTAATAGGTAATCTGAATCCAGCCTGTTATTCAGTGATGTTCGGCTAGAGAATTGTTCGGTATGGATATTGATCCGCAGATCTAAAACTGATCAGCTAGGCAAAGGAAAATGGTTGAAACTTAGAAAGCTGGTGGGTTCTAGTTTATGTCCTGTGTTGGCAATTTCAAATTATTTAGAAGCAAGGCCTACTTTTTTGGGTTCATTTTTACTTCACGCTGACTCTTCTCCTTTAACAAGATTTCAATTTAATGCAGTTCTTAAAAAATGCTTGAATTTTATTAATTTAGAGGGTTTTGGTTTTTCGTCTCATTCATTCCGCATCGGTGATGCAACAGAGGCGGCCAGGATGGGTCTAGATGATACAATTATTAAAACGTTAGGAAGATGGGATTCCGATAGATTTCGATTATATGTTAGACCAAATCTTGCTCTGTTTTAATTTTTAATTCCTTTTTTCAGGTAAGCCAGTTTCCATTTGGATATGTGGCCATTCTTTCATGGGCATGGAAGAGAGCAGCTGAATGAAATTCAATTAATTTATTTATGGATCATAACCTACTGAGAGTCTTCTGGTTTGGTCATAGGGGTTTAAGATGGAAATACATGGTACAATATTTAAAGGAGACGAAATAGATTTTTCAGGATCCTGCTGCTGTGATTGTTCATGCAGGTGGTAACGACTTGGGCAAAGTTAATACTTTAGATCTTATTTTTTAAATGAAACGAGATTTGTGTTTCATCAAATCCAGGTTTCCAAATGCTATCGTTATCTTTTGTTGAAAATGATCCTCGTTTTTTATGGAGCGGTTCAGATTTTTCCTTCATGGAAAAAATCAGAAAAAGGATCAAAAGAAATATGGAAAAATGTTTACCTTCTATTGGAGGTTGGTCATTTAGGCATCAGGATCTTGAGGGTTTTGTTAAAGGCCTGTATAGAAATGACTTGGTTCACTTATCAGATGTTGGTTTGGACATTTTTAATTTATGTCTAAACTCTATGGTTGAGAGAACCGTGGTGTTTTTTTTGGGGAGGGGGCCTTGTCGGATTAAATCCAACATGGTTTGTGGGGTTAGTCGCCCAGGTTATGGGTGGACAAGGTCATGAATTATTGGTATAATATTTATTGGTTTTTAATATTTATTAAAATATTTGGTATTTATTACAAGTTTAATATTTATTTATTCTATTTATTATGTAACCCCTTAATAAATACCGCAGCCATTTTATTCCATCTGCATTGTCTCTTGGTCTTTATTTATTAATTACGTGTTTAGTATGTGTGTTTGGAAGGTTGGGTGGCGCTTGTGTTACCATGATATTGGAACTATTTGCTAGACTGATAAAGTAACTCAATATTTGGAAAGAAAAAAAAAACAATACAGTGTGTTAATCCTAATTTAAAGGGGTTTTCCTAGACTCCCGGGACCCCCACCGATCAGCTGTTGAAGGGGTTACGAGCACTGCTTCCCCTTCTTTTCCACTAGCTCACTGTGAACCTGTGAATTTAGCTGCGATTCACAGGTATAGCAGCTTTTTTTCCCATTCACTTCAATGGGAGAAAAAGCTGCAATACTAGTGAATCATCACTACATCTGTGTCGATGAGTCACAGTGAGCAGGTAGAAATGAAGGGGAAGCTCGTACAAACGCTGTGGCCCCTTCAAAACAGCTGATCGGCGGGGGTCCCGGGTGTTGGACCCCGACCCATGAGCTATTGTTGACCTATCCTGAGGATAGGCCATCAATTTTTAGGGACTGGAAAACCCCTTTAATATCATTACCAGGGTACAATAACTGCAGTAGCCCACAGGAACAAGACTCTGAAATCTGTTATTGAGTATCCTGATAATCAATATATGATGGACATTTCATAATGTTGGAATCTTTTATTGGGTATTAACTTATACCATTGTTTTCCTTTAAATTATTTTTTGCCAATGCCTCGCTGACAGTTGTATTCCAAGACTACAAAGACAACTGGTCATCAAGACAAGTGCTTCTCAAACTGTGAGACGGGCTACACTGATTAGATGCCAACCGGTGGTTGGTGAGCCGCAGCTGGTGAGGTATTTTTCCCAGAATTGATTATATGCTGCATTTGTCATTCTATCGTTGCATAAATCTCTGTTTTAGCTACATAACTGACTCCTTTTGTTCTTACTTGAATGTTCTACTGGGTTCAGGAGAAACTGTGGTCATGTTTTTAAATTTTGGCATGGACTACTACAACCAATGGTGAGGCCCAGCTATTACCATGTTCTGGATGGCAAGGCCCCAGTTCTAAAAGATTGAGAAGCCGTGATTTAGACAATAGTAACAAACTGAGCAGATTACAAAAGCACTGCTCCAAGTTGAGGGACATGGAGAACCTTAACATTTAGCCTGCGCTCGACCACTACTGAACGCCTCTGATATAGAGCTAACAATTTTACTTAGAAGAAATTGTGTGTAAGTGAAACTATTGAAATAATAGACCTCCAATGAAATTGCTTGCCATTCTCTGGGCAGCTTCATTTCATCACATTTCGCACAGTTGACTATAAGGTACTTTCATTCGGACACAATAACAGTCACTGATTGCATTCACCATATTATTAGCAATCAAGCATTAGACTTATTCTAAGTTTTAACCTGACAGTGTAAACAAATAAGTATAATCAGGAGGAAACATAGAATAGGGCTATGTGACTGACACTTTGAAATGCAATGTGACAATTTAGGTTCCACAAAAGGCAACCACAGCTCTGAAGTTAATGATGGATGATTCAGAATAGCTCTGAGAAAATAATAGTGAAAGGGCGGAAATGCAGACAATTTTTCTATAAAAGAGGTTGTTCTTTCCTACAGAAATGTGTTCATTTGGACCAGAGTGAATGGACACAAAAACTGTATACTGAATGGCATGCATTCTATAATACTTAAAAAAAGACTAGCAGTGCAATGACACTTTACTGCCAGAGGCAGGATCTAATAAGCTACCGGTCAGTGTAAAACTGACAGTAAGTCTAGATTCACACAGGCGTTGCACATCAGGGATGTGAAAAAACAGCCGTTTTTCACATCCGAGGTGCATCCGTGCTCTGCGCTGTGTGATGCGATATCACGCATCCCCCATAGACTAACGTCTATGGAGGGATGCGTGAAGCGTGAAAAAATAGGACATGTCCTATTTTCTCACGGACCCTTCACACGGTCCGTTGAAACAAGGGCCACATTGAATTACATAGGTCCGTGTGACGGCCGTTGTTTTAACGGCCGTCACACGGACGTATAACACGTTTGTGTGAATAAGGCCTTGTAATATATTGCACTACATATACTACATGGACAAAAGTCTTGGGACACACCTTTTGAACATTGAATTCAGGTGTTTCATTCAGTCCCATTACCGCAGGTGTATAGGATCAAACACCTAGCCATGCAGTCTGCCTTTACTAACACTTGTGAAAGAATGGGTCCTTCTAAAGATCTCACTGATAACCAGCGTGGTACTGTAATATGATGCCACCATTGCAACAAGTCAGTTTGTGAAATTTCTGCCCTCCTGGATATTCCACAATCATCTGGGAGTGGTATTATTGCAAAGTGAAAGCGTTTAGGAACCACAGCAACTCAACCCTGAAGTAGCAGACGCTTAACAAAAGATATTGATGATTTCAGGCAGCCTCTCAAATACGCTTTCAGCGTATCCCATCGTAATAACCCATTCTGCTCCTGCCTATGTGCTTCGAGAAAGACATCTAGCTGATCTGGGATTCTATCGTTCGATTTGATTAATTGGAGCCAAAACGGATGAATTTTAAGGGCCCCCCTCCTACCAACCTCCGGTAATGACATTTGCAGAAGAATCGGACTGTGATCAGAAATTGCTCTGGGAAGATGTTCAATGCTCACCATAGAGTTATATACCGAGGGCGTGCCAAAAATATAATCTATACGAGACAATGCATCAAATTGTGGTGTGTGACAAGTGAATTCGCGAA
>NW_027462543.1:0-48984 GCF_050947455.1 Rhinoderma darwinii
TTAGTATAGAAGCACTGTTTCCCACTGTTTCTGAGGCTAATTCTTGAACCGTAAGTCATAGACGCTAGATCTTGGCGGCATTCGTCTCAGCGCCTGGCAATTAGTATAGAAGCACTGTCTTTGACTTCTCTGGATGTTTCCCAGGCGAGCTATTGACAAGTAAATCCTAGACGCTCGATCTTGGTTATTTTCGCTTTCGCGGCTGGCAGCAAAGTTCAGAACCATGTTTCTGTGAATAACTCTTGAACCGTAAGTCACAGACGCTCGCTCTTGGCTGCATTCGTTTCAGCTCGTGGCAGCCCGTCTAAAAAACACTATCTTGGACTTCTTTGGATGTTTCCCAGACGAGCTATTGGCAGCATGTTCAGAACCACTGTTTCTGAGGCTAATTCTTGAACCGTAAGTCATAGACGCTAGATCGTGGCGGCATTCGTCTCAGCGCCTGGCAATTAGTATAGAAGCACTGTCTTTGACTTCTCTGGATGTTTCCCAGGCGAGCTATTGACAAGTAAATCTTAGACGCTCGATCTTGGTTATTTTCGCTTTCGCGGCTGGCAGCAAAGTTCAGAACCATGTTTCTGTGAATAACTCTTGAACCGTAAGTCACAGACGCTCGCTCTTGGCTGCATTCGTTTCAGCTCGTGGCAGCCAGTCTAAAAAAAACTATCTTGGACTTCTCTGGATGTTTCCCAGGCGAGCTATTGGCAGCATGTTCAGAACCACTGTTTCTGAGGCTAATTCTTGAACCGTAAGTCATAGACGCTCGATCTTGGTGGCATTCGTCTCAGCGCCTGGCAATTAGTATAGAAGCACTGTTTCCCACTGTTTCTGAGGCTAATCCTTGAACCGTAAGTCATAGACGCTAGATCTTGGCGGCATTCGTCTCAGCGCCTGGCAATTAGTATAGAAGCACTGTCTTTGACTTCTCTGGATGTTTCCCAGGCGAGCTATTGACAAGTAAATCCTAGACGCTCGATCTTGGTTATTTTCGCTTTCGCGGCTGGCAGCAAAGTTCAGAACCATGTTTCTGTGAATAACTCTTGAACCGTAAGTCACAGACGCTCGCTCTTGGCTGCATTCGTTTCAGCTCGTGGCAGCCAGTCTAAAAAACACTATCTTGGACTTCTCTGGATGTTTCCCAGGCGAGCTATTGGCAGTATGTTCAGAACCACTGTTTCTGAGGCTAATTCTTGAACCGTAAGTCTTAGACGCTCGATCTTGGCGGCATTCGTCTCAGCGCCTGGCAATTAGTATAGAAGCACTGTTTCCCACTGTTTCTGAGGCTAATTCTTGAACCGTAAGTCATAGACGCTAGATCTTGGCGGCATTCGTCTCAGCGCCTGGCAATTAGTATAGAAGCACTGTCTTTGACTTCTCTGGATGTTTCCCAGGCGAGCTATTGACAAGTAAATCCTAGACGCTCGATCTTGGTTAGTTTCGCTTTCGCGGCTGGCAGCAAAGTTCAGAACCATGTTTCTGTGAATAACTCCTGAACCGTAAGTCACAGACGCTCGCTCTTGGCTGCATTCGTTTCAGCTCGTGGCAGCCAGTCTAAAAAACACTATCTTCGACTTCTCTGGATGTTTCCCAGACGAGCTATTGGCAGCATGTTCAGAACCACTGTTTCTGAGGCTAATTCTTGAACCGTAAGTCATAGACGCTCGATCTTGGCGGCATTCGTCTCAGCGCCTGGCAATTAGTATAGAAGCACTGTTTCCCACTGTTTCTGAGGCTAATTCTTGAACCGTAAGTCATAGACGCTAGATCTTGGCGGCATTCGTCTCAGCGCCTGGCAATTAGTATAGAAGCACTGTCTTTGACTTCTCTGGATGTTTCCCAGGCGAGCTATTGACAAGTAAATCCTAGACGCTCGATCTTGGTTATTTTCGCTTTCGCGGCTGGCAGCAAAGTTCAGAACCATGTTTCTGTGAATAACTCTTGAACCGTAAGTCACAGACGCTCGCTCTTGGCTGCATTCGTTTCAGCTCGTGGCAGCCAGTCTAAAAAACACAATCTTGGACTTCTCTGGATGTTTCCCAGGCGAGCTATTGGCAGCATATTCAGAACCACTGTTTCTGAGGCTAATTCTTGAACCGTAAGTCATAGACGCTCGATCTTGGCGGCATTCGTCTCAGCGCCTGGCAATTAGTATAGAAGCACTGTTTCCCACTGTTTCTGAGGCTAATTCTTGAACCGTAAGTCATAGACGCTAGATCTTGGCGGCATTCGTCTCAGCGCCTGGCAATTAGTATAGAAGCACTGTCTTTGACTTCTCTGGATGTTTCCCAGGCGAGCTATTGACAAGTAAATCCTAGACGCTCGATCTTGGTTATTTTCGCTTTCGCGGCTGGCAGCAAAGTTCAGAACCATGTTTCTGTGAATAACTCTTGAACCGTAAGTCACAGACGCTCGCTCTTGGCTGCATTCGTTTCAGCTCGTGGCAGCCAGTCTAAAAAACACAATCTTGGACTTCTCTGGATGTTTCCCAGGCGAGCTATTGGCAGCATATTCAGAACCACTGTTTCTGAGGCTAATTCTTGAACCGTAAGTCATAGACGCTCGATCTTGGCGGCATTCGTCTCAGCGCCTGGCAATTAGTATAGAAGCACTGTTTCCCACTGTTTCTGAGGCTAATTCTTGAACCGTAAGTCATAGACGCTAGATCTTGGCGGCATTCGTCTCAGCGCCTGGCAATTAGTATAGAAGCACTGTCTTTGACTTCTCCGGATGTTTCCCAGGCGAGCTATTGACAAGTAAATCCTAGACGCTCGATCTTGGTTATTTTCGCTTTCGCGGCTGGCAGCAAAGTTCAGAACCATGTTTCTGTGAATAACTCTTGAACCGTAAGTCACAGACGCTCGCTCTTGGCTGCATTCGTTTCAGCTCGTGGCAGCCAGTCTAAAAAACACTATCTTGGACTTCTCTGGATGTTTCCCAGACGAGCTATTGGCAGCATGTTCAGAACCACTGTTTCTGAGGCTAATTCTTGAACCGTAAGTCTTAGACGCTCGATCTTGGCGGCATTCGTCTCAGCGTCTGGCAATTAGTATAGAAGCACTGTCTTTGACTTCTCTGGATGTTTCCCAGGCGAGCTATTGACAAGTAAATCCTAGACGCTCGATCTTGGTTATTTTCGCTTTCGCGGTTGGCAGCAAAGTTCAGAACCATGTTTCTGTGAATAACTCTTGAACCGTAAGTCACAGACGCTCGCTCTTGGCTGCATTCGTTTCAGCTCGTGGCAGCCCGTCTAAAAAACACTATCTTGGACTTCTTTGGATGTTTCCCAGACGAGCTATTGGCAGCATGTTCAGAACCACTGTTTCTGAGGCTAATTCTTGAACCGTAAGTCATAGACGCTCGTTCTTGGCGGCATTCGTCTCAGCGCCGGGCAATTAGTATAGAAGCACTGTTTCCCACTGTTTCTGAGGCTAATTCTTGAACCGTAAGTCATAGACGCTAGATCTTGGCGGCATTCGTCTCAGCGCCTGGCAATTAGTATAGAAGCACTGTCTTTGACTTCTCTGGATGTTTCCCAGGCGAGCTATTGACAAGTAAATCCTAGACGCTCGATCTTGGTTATTTTCGCTTTCGCGGCTGGCAGCAAAGTTCAGAACCATGTTTCTGTGAATAACTCTTGAACCGTAAGTCACAGACGCTCGCTCTTGGCTGCATTCGTTTCAGCTCGTGGCAGCCCGTCTAAAAAACACTATCTTGGACTTCTTTGGATGTTTCCCAGACGAGCTATTGGCAGCATGTTCAGAACCACTGTTTCTGAGGCTAATTCTTGAACCGTAAGTCATAGACGCTAGATCGTGGCGGCATTCGTCTCAGCGCCTGGCAATTAGTATAGAAGCACTGTCTTTGACTTCTCTGGATGTTTCCCAGGCGAGCTATTGACAAGTAAATCCTAGACGCTCGATCTTGGTTATTTTCGCTTTCGCGGCTGGCAGCAAAGTTCAGAACCATGTTTCTGTGAATAACTCTTGAACCGTAAGTCACAGACGCTCGCTCTTGGCTGCATTCGTTTCAGCTCGTGGCAGCCAGTTTAAAAAAAACTATCTTGGACTTCTCTGGATGTTTCCCAGGCGAGCTATTGGCAGCATGTTCAGAACCACTGTTTCTGAGGCTAATTCTTGAACCGTAAGTCATAGACGCTCGATCTTGGTGGCATTCGTCTCAGCGCCTGGCAATTAGTATAGAAGCACTGTTTCCCACTGTTTCTGAGGCTAATCCTTGAACCGTAAGTCATAGACGCTAGATCTTGGCGGCATTCGTCTCAGCGCCTGGCAATTAGTATAGAAGCACTGTCTTTGACTTCTCTGGATGTTTCCCAGGCGAGCTATTGACAAGTAAATCCTAGACGCTCGATCTTGGTTATTTTCGCTTTCGCGGCTGGCAGCAAAGTTCAGAACCATGTTTCTGTGAATAACTCTTGAACCGTAAGTCACAGACGCTCGCTCTTGGCTGCATTCGTTTCAGCTCGTGGCAGCCAGTCTAAAAAACACTATCTTGGACTTCTCTGGATGTTTCCCAGGCGAGCTATTGGCAGTATGTTCAGAACCACTGTTTCTGAGGCTAATTCTTGAACCGTAAGTCTTAGACGCTCGATCTTGGCGGCATTCGTCTCAGCGCCTGGCAATTAGTATAGAAGCACTGTTTCCCACTGTTTCTGAGGCTAATTCTTGAACCGTAAGTCATAGACGCTAGATCTTGGCGGCATTCGTCTCAGCGCCTGGCAATTAGTATAGAAGCACTGTCTTTGACTTCTCTGGATGTTTCCCAGGCGAGCTATTGACAAGTAAATCCTAGACGCTCGATCTTGGTTAGTTTCGCTTTCGCGGCTGGCAGCAAAGTTCAGAACCATGTTTCTGTGAATAACTCCTGAACCGTAAGTCACAGACGCTCGCTCTTGGCTGCATTCGTTTCAGCTCGTGGCAGCCAGTCTAAAAAACACTATCTTCGACTTCTCTGGATGTTTCCCAGACGAGCTATTGGCAGCATGTTCAGAACCACTGTTTCTGAGGCTAATTCTTGAACCGTAAGTCATAGACGCTCGATCTTGGCGGCATTCGTCTCAGCGCCTGGCAATTAGTATAGAAGCACTGTTTCCCACTGTTTCTGAGGCTAATTCTTGAACCGTAAGTCATAGACGCTAGATCTTGGCGGCATTCGTCTCAGCGCCTGGCAATTAGTATAGAAGCACTGTCTTTGACTTCTCTGGATGTTTCCCAGGCGAGCTATTGACAAGTAAATCCTAGACGCTCGATCTTGGTTATTTTCGCTTTCGCGGCTGGCAGCAAAGTTCAGAACCATGTTTCTGTGAATAACTCTTGAACCGTAAGTCACAGACGCTCGCTCTTGGCTGCATTCGTTTCAGCTCGTGGCAGCCAGTCTAAAACACACAATCTTGGACTTCTCTGCATGTTTCCCAGGCGAGCTATTGGCAGCATGTTCAGAACCACTGTTTCTGAGGCTAATTCTTGAACCGTAAGTCATAGACGCTCGATTTTGGCGGCATTCGTCTCAGCGCCTGGCAATTAGTATAGAAGCACTGTTTCCCACTGTTTCTGAGGCTAATTCTTGAACCGTAAGTCATAGACGCTAGATCTTGGCGGCATTCGTCTCAGCGCCTGGCCATTAGTATAGAAGCACTGTCTTTGACTTCTCTGGATGTTTCCCAGGCGAGCTATTGACAAGTAAATCCTAGACGCTCGATCTTGGATAGTTTCGCTTTCGCGGCTGGCAGCAAAGTTCAGAACCATGTTTCTGTGAATAACTCTTGAACCGTAAGTCACAGACGCTCGCTCTTGGCTGCATTCGTTTCAGCTCGTGGCAGCCAGTCTAAAAAACACTATCTTGGACTTCTCTGGATGTTTCCCAGACGAGCTATTGGCAGCATGTTCAGAACCACTGTTTCTGAGGCTAATTCTTGAACCGTAAGTCATAGACGCTCGATCTTGGCGGCATTCGTCTCAGCGCCTGGCAATTAGTATAGAAGCACTGTTTCCCACTGTTTCTGAGGCTAATTCTTGAACCGTAAGTCATAGACGCTAGATCTTGGCGGCATTCGTCTCAGCGCCTGGCAATTAGTATAGAAGCACTGTCTTTGACTTCTCTGGATGTTTCCCAGGCGAGCTATTGACAAGTAAATCCTAGACGCTCGATCTTGGTTATTTTCGCTTTCGCGGCTGGCAGCAAAGTTCAGAACCATGTTTCTGTAAATAACTCTTGAACCGTAAGTCACAGACGCTCGCTCTTGGCTGCATTCGTTTCAGCTCGTGGCAGCCAGTCTAAAAAACACAATCTTGGACTTCTCTGGATGTTTCCCAGGCGAGCTATTGGTAGCATATTCAGAACCACTGTTTCTGAGGCTAATTCTTGAACCGTAAGTCATAGACGCTCGATCTTGGCGGCATTCGTCTCAGCGCCTGGCAATTAGTATAGAAGCACTGTTTCCCACTGTTTCTGAGGCTAATTCTTGAACCGTAAGTCATAGACGCTAGATCTTGGCGGCATTCGTCTCAGCGCCTGGCAATTAGTATAGAAGCACTGTCTTTGACTTCTCTGGATGTTTCCCAGGCGAGCTATTGACAAGTAAATCCTAGACGCTCGATCTTGGTTATTTTCGCTTTCGCGGCTGGCAGCAAAGTTCAGAACCATGTTTCTGTGAATAACTCTTGAACCGTAAGTCACAGACGCTCGCTCTTGGCTGCATTCGTTTCAGCTCGTGGCAGCCAGTCTAAAAAACACTATCTTGGACTTCTCTGGATGTTTCCCAGGCGAGCTATTGGCAGCATGTTCAGAACCACTGTTTCTGAGGCTAATTCTTGAACCGTAAGTCTTAGACGCTCGATCTTGGCGGCATTCGTCTCAGCGTCTGGCAATTAGTATAGAAGCACTGTCTTTGACTTCTCTGGATGTTTCCCAGGCGAGCTATTGACAAGTAAATCCTAGACGCTCGATCTTGGTTATTTTCGCTTTCGCGGCTGGCAGCAAAGTTCAGAACCATGTTTCTGTGAATAACTCTTGAACCGTAAGTCACAGACACTCGCTCTTGGCTGCATTCGTTTCAGCTCGTGGCAGCCAGTCTAAAAAACACTATCTTGGACTTCTCTGGATGTTTCCCAGGCGAGCTATTGGCAGCATGTTCAGAACCACTGTTTCTGAGGCTAATTCTTGAACCGTAAGTCATAGACGCTCGATCTTGGCGGCATTCGTCTCAGCGCCTGGCAATTAGTATAGAAGCACTGTCTTTGACTTCTCTGGATGTTTCCCAGGCGAGCTATTGACAAGTAAATCCTAGACGCTCTATCTTGGTTATTTTCGCTTTCGCGGCTGGCAGCAAAGTTCAGAACCATGTTTCTGTGAATAACTCTTGAACCGTAAGTCACAGACGCTCGCTCTTGGCTGCATTCGTTTCAGCTCGTGGCAGCCAGTCTAAAAAACACAATCTTGGACTTCTCTGGATGTTTCCCAGGCGAGCTATTGGCAGCATGTTCAGAACCACTGTTTCTGAGGCTAATTCTTGAACCGTAAGTCATAGACGCTCGATCTTGGCGGCATTCGTCTCAGCGCCAGGCAATTAGTATAGAAGCACTGTTTCCCACTGTTTCTGAGGCTAATTCTTGAACCGTAAGTCATAGACGCTAGATCTTGTCGGCATTCGTCTCAGCGCCTGGCAATTAGTATAGAAGCACTGTCTTTGACTTCTCTGGATGTTTCCCAGGCGAGCTATTGACAAGTAAATCCTAGACGCTCGATCTTGGTTATTTTCGCTTTCGCGGCTGGCAGCAAAGTTCAGAACCATGTTTCTGTGAATAACTCTTGAACCGTAAGTCACAGACGCTCGCTCTTGGCTGCATTCGTTTCAGCTCGTGGCAGCCAGTCTAAAAAACACTATCTTGGACTTCTCTGGATGTTTCCCAGGCGAGCTATTGGCAGCATGTTCAGAACCACTGTTTTGAGGCTAATTCTTGAACCGTAAGTCATAGACGCTCGATCTTGGTGGCATTCGTCTCAGCGCCTGGCAATTAGTACAGAAGCACTGTTTCCCACTGTTTCTGAGGCTAATCCTTGAACCGTAAGTTATAGACGCTAGATCTTGGCGGCATTCGTCTCAGCGCCTGGCAATTAGTATAGAAGCACTGTCTTTGACTTCTCTGGATGTTTCCCAGGCGAGCTATTGACAAGTAAATCCTAGACGCTCGATCTTGGTTATTTTCGCTTTCGCGGCTGGCAGCAAAGTTCAGAACCATGTTTCTGTGAATAACTCTTGAACCGTAAGTCACAGACGCTCGCTCTTGGCTGCATTCGTTTCAGCTCGTGGCAGCCAGTCTAAAAAACACTATCTTGGACTTCTCTGGATGTTTCCCAGGCGAGCTATTGGCAGCATGTTCAGAACCACTGTTTCTGAGGCTAATTCTTGAACCGTAAGTCATAGACGCTCGATCTTGGTGGCATTCGTCTCAGCGCCTGGCAATTAGTATAGAAGCACTGTTTCCCACTGTTTCTGAGGCTAATCCTTGAACTGTAAGTCATAGACGCTAGATCTTGGCGGCATTCGTCTCAGCGCCTGGCAATTAGTATAGAAGCACTGTCTTTGACTTCTCTGGATGTTTCCCAGGCGAGCTATTGACAAGTAAATCCTAGACGCTCGATCTTGGTTATTTTCGCTTTCGCGGCTGGCAGCAAAGTTCAGAACCATGTTTCTGTGAATAACTCTTGAACCGTAAGTCACAGACGCTCGCTCTTGGCTGCATTCGTTTCAGCTCGTGGCAGCCAGTCTAAAAAACACAATCTTGGACTTCTCTGGATGTTTCCCAGGCGAGCTATTGGCAGCATGTTCAGAACCACTGTTTCTGAGGCTAATTCTTGAACCGTAAGTCATAGACGCTCGATCTTGGCGGCATTCGTCTCAGCGCCTGGCAATTAGTATAGAAGCACTGTTTCCCACTGTTTCTGAGGCTAATTCTTGAACCGTAAGTCATAGACGCTAGATCTTGGCGGCATTCGTCTCAGCGCCTGGCAATTAGTATAGAAGCACTGTCTTTGACTTCTCTGGATGTTTCCCAGGCGAGCTATTGACAAGTAAATCCTAGACGCTCGATCTTGGTTAGTTTCGCTTTCGCGGCTGGCAGCAAAGTTCAGAACCATGTTTCTGTGAATAACTCTTGAACCGTAAGTCACAGACGCTCGCTCTTGGCTGCATTCGTTTCAGCTCGTGGCAGCCAGTCTAAAAAACACTATCTTGGACTTCTCTGGATGTTTCCCAGGCGAGCTATTGGCAGCATGTTCAGAACCACTGTTTCTGAGGCTAATTCTTGAACCGTAAGTCATAGACGCTCGATCTTGGCGGCATTCGTCTCAGCGCCTGGCAATTAGTATAGAAGCACTGTTTCCCACTGTTTCTGAGGCTAATTCTTGAACCGTAAGTCATAGACGCTAGATCTTGGCGGCATTCGTCTCAGCGCCTGGCAATTAGTATAGAAGCACTGTCTTTGACTTCTCTGGATGTTTCCCAGGCGAGCTATTGACAAGTAAATCCTAGACGCTCGATCTTGGTTATTTTCGCTTTCGCGGCTGGCAGCAAAGTTCAGAACCATGTTTCTGTGAATAACTCTTGAACCGTAAGTCACAGACGCTCGCTCTTGGCTGCATTCGTTTCAGCTCGTGGCAGCCAGTCTAAAAAACACTATCTTGGACTTCTCTGGATGTTTCCCAGGCGAGCTATTGGCAGCATGTTCAGAACCACTGTTTCTGAGGCTAATTCTTGAACCGTAAGTCATAGACGCTAGATCGTGGCGGCATTCGTCTCAGCGCCTGGCAATTAGTATAGAAGCACTGTCTTTGACTTCTCTGGATGTTTCCCAGGCGAGCTATTGACAAGTAAATCCTAGACGCTCGATCTTGGTTATTTTCGCTTTCGCGGCTGGCAGCAAAGTTCAGAACCATGTTTCTGTGAATAACTCTTGAACCGTAAGTCACAGACGCTCGCTCTTGGCTGCATTCGTTTCAGCTCGTGGCAGCCAGTCTAAAAAAAACTATCTTGGACTTCTCTGGATGTTTCCCAGGCGAGCTATTGGCAGCATGTTCAGAACCACTGTTTCTGAGGCTAATTCTTGAACCGTAAGTCATAGACGCTCGATCTTGGTGGCATTCGTCTCAGCGCCTGGCAATTAGTATAGAAGCACTGTTTCCCACTGTTTCTGAGGCTAATCCTTGAACCGTAAGTCATAGACGCTAGATCTTGGCGGCATTCGTCTCAGCGCCTGGCAATTAGTATAGAAGCACTGTCTTTGACTTCTCTGGATGTTTCCCAGGCGAGCTATTGACAAGTAAATCCTAGACGCTCGATCTTGGTTATTTTCGCTTTCGCGGCTGGCAGCAAAGTTCAGAACCATGTTTCTGTGAATAACTCTTGAACCGTAAGTCACAGACGCTCGCTCTTGGCTGCATTCGTTTCAGCTCGTGGCAGCCAGTCTAAAAAACACTATCTTGGACTTCTCTGGATGTTTCCCAGGCGAGCTATTGGCAGTATGTTCAGAACCACTGTTTCTGAGGCTAATTCTTGAACCGTAAGTCTTAGACGCTCGATCTTGGCGGCATTCGTCTCAGCGCCTGGCAATTAGTATAGAAGCACTGTTTCCCACTGTTTCTGAGGCTAATTCTTGAACCGTAAGTCATAGACGCTAGATCTTGGCGGCATTCGTCTCAGCGCCTGGCAATTAGTATAGAAGCACTGTCTTTGACTTCTCTGGATGTTTCCCAGGCGAGCTATTGACAAGTAAATCCTAGACGCTCGATCTTGGTTAGTTTCGCTTTCGCGGCTGGCAGCAAAGTTCAGAACCATGTTTCTGTGAATAACTCCTGAACCGTAAGTCACAGACGCTCGCTCTTGGCTGCATTCGTTTCAGCTCGTGGCAGCCAGTCTAAAAAACACTATCTTCGACTTCTCTGGATGTTTCCCAGACGAGCTATTGGCAGCATGTTCAGAACCACTGTTTCTGAGGCTAATTCTTGAACCGTAAGTCATAGACGCTCGATCTTGGCGGCATTCGTCTCAGCGCCTGGCAATTAGTATAGAAGCACTGTTTCCCACTTTTTCTGAGGCTAATTCTTGAACCGTAAGTCATAGACGCTAGATCTTGGCGGCATTCGTCTCAGCGCCTGGCAATTAGTATAGAAGCACTGTCTTTGACTTCTCTGGATGTTTCCCAGGCGAGCTATTGACAAGTAAATCCTAGACGCTCGATCTTGGTTATTTTCGCTTTCGCGGCTGGCAGCAAAGTTCAGAACCATGTTTCTGTGAATAACTCTTGAACCGTAAGTCACAGACGCTCGCTCTTGGCTGCATTCGTTTCAGCTCGTGGCAGCCAGTCTAAAACACACAATCTTGGACTTCTCTGGATGTTTCCCAGGCGAGCTATTGGCAGCATGTTCAGAACCACTGTTTCTGAGGCTAATTCTTGAACCGTAAGTCATAGACGCTCGATTTTGGCGGCATTCGTCTCAGCGCCTGGCAATTAGTATAGAAGCACTGTTTCCCACTGTTTCTGAGGCTAATTCTTGAACCGTAAGTCATAGACGCTAGATCTTGGCGGCATTCGTCTCAGCGCCTGGCCATTAGTATAGAAGCACTGTCTTTGACTTCTCTGGATGTTTCCCAGGCGAGCTATTGACAAGTAAATCCTAGACGCTCGATCTTGGATAGTTTCGCTTTCGCGGCTGGCAGCAAAGTTCAGAACCATGTTTCTGTGAATAACTCTTGAACCGTAAGTCACAGACGCTCGCTCTTGGCTGCATTCGTTTCAGCTCGTGGCAGCCAGTCTAAAAAACACTATCTTGGACTTCTCTGGATGTTTCCCAGACGAGCTATTGGCAGCATGTTCAGAACCACTGTTTCTGAGGCTAATTCTTGAACCGTAAGTCATAGACGCTCGATCTTGGCGGCATTCGTCTCAGCGCCTGGCAATTAGTATAGAAGCACTGTTTCCCACTGTTTCTGAGGCTAATTCTTGAACCGTAAGTCATAGACGCTAGATCTTGGCGGCATTCGTCTCAGCGCCTGGCAATTAGTATAGAAGCACTGTCTTTGACTTCTCTGGATGTTTCCCAGGCGAGCTATTGACAAGTAAATCCTAGACGCTCGATCTTGGTTATTTTCGCTTTCGCGGCTGGCAGCAAAGTTCAGAACCATGTTTCTGTAAATAACTCTTGAACCGTAAGTCACAGACGCTCGCTCTTGGCTGCATTCGTTTCAGCTCGTGGCAGCCAGTCTAAAAAACACAATCTTGGACTTCTCTGGATGTTTCCCAGGCGAGCTATTGGTAGCATATTCAGAACCACTGTTTCTGAGGCTAATTCTTGAACCGTAAGTCATAGACGCTCGATCTTGGCGGCATTCGTCTCAGCGCCTGGCAATTAGTATAGAAGCACTGTTTCCCACTGTTTCTGAGGCTAATTCTTGAACCGTAAGTCATAGACGCTAGATCTTGGCGGCATTCGTCTCAGCGCCTGGCAATTAGTATAGAAGCACTGTCTTTGACTTCTCTGGATGTTTCCCAGGCGAGCTATTGACAAGTAAATCCTAGACGCTCGATCTTGGTTATTTTCGCTTTCGCGGCTGGCAGCAAAGTTCAGAACCATGTTTCTGTGAATAACTCTTGAACCGTAAGTCACAGACGCTCGCTCTTGGCTGCATTCGTTTCAGCTCGTGGCAGCCAGTCTAAAAAACACTATCTTGGACTTCTCTGGATGTTTCCCAGGCGAGCTATTGGCAGCATGTTCAGAACCACTGTTTCTGAGGCTAATTCTTGAACCGTAAGTCTTAGACGCTCGATCTTGGCGGCATTCGTCTCAGCGTCTGGCAATTAGTATAGAAGCACTGTCTTTGACTTCTCTGGATGTTTCCCAGGCGAGCTATTGACAAGTAAATCCTAGACGCTCGATCTTGGTTATTTTCGCTTTCGCGGCTGGCAGCAAAGTTCAGAACCATGTTTCTGTGAATAACTCTTGAACCGTAAGTCACAGACGCTCGCTCTTGGCTGCATTCGTTTCAGCTCGTGGCAGCCAGTCTAAAAAACACTATCTTGGACTTCTCTGGATGTTTCCCAGGCGAGCTATTGGCAGCATGTTCAGAACCACTGTTTCTGAGGCTAATTCTTGAACCGTAAGTCATAGACGCTCGATCTTGGCGGCATTCGTCTCAGCGCCTGGCAATTAGTATAGAAGCACTGTCTTTGACTTCTCTGGATGTTTCCCAGGCGAGCTATTGACAAGTAAATCCTAGACGCTCTATCTTGGTTATTTTCGCTTTCGCGGCTGGCAGCAAAGTTCAGAACCATGTTTCTGTGAATAACTCTTGAACCGTAAGTCACAGACGCTCGCTCTTGGCTGCATTCGTTTCAGCTCGTGGCAGCCAGTCTAAAAAACACAATCTTGGACTTCTCTGGATGTTTCCCAGGCGAGCTATTGGCAGCATGTTCAGAACCACTGTTTCTGAGGCTAATTCTTGAACCGTAAGTCATAGACGCTCGATCTTGGCGGCATTCGTCTCAGCGCCAGGCAATTAGTATAGAAGCACTGTTTCCCACTGTTTCTGAGGCTAATTCTTGAACCGTAAGTCATAGACGCTAGATCTTGTCGGCATTCGTCTCAGCGCCTGGCAATTAGTATAGAAGCACTGTCTTTGACTTCTCTGGATGTTTCCCAGGCGAGCTATTGACAAGTAAATCCTAGACGCTCGATCTTGGTTATTTTCGCTTTCGCGGCTGGCAGCAAAGTTCAGAACCATGTTTCTGTGAATAACTCTTGAACCGTAAGTCACAGACGCTCGCTCTTGGCTGCATTCGTTTCAGCTCGTGGCAGCCAGTCTAAAAAACACTATCTTGGACTTCTCTGGATGTTTCCCAGGCGAGCTATTGGCAGCATGTTCAGAACCACTGTTTTGAGGCTAATTCTTGAACCGTAAGTCATAGACGCTCGATCTTGGTGGCATTCGTCTCAGCGCCTGGCAATTAGTATAGAAGCACTGTTTCCCACTGTTTCTGAGGCTAATCCTTGAACCGTAAGTCATAGACGCTAGATCTTGGCGGCATTCGTCTCAGCGCCTGGCAATTAGTATAGAAGCACTGTCTTTGACTTCTCTGGATGTTTCCCAGGCGAGCTATTGACAAGTAAATCCTAGACGCTCGATCTTGGTTATTTTCGCTTTCGCGGCTGGCAGCAAAGTTCAGAACCATGTTTCTGTGAATAACTCTTGAACCGTAAGTCACAGACGCTCGCTCTTGGCTGCATTCGTTTCAGCTCGTGGCAGCCAGTCTAAAAAACACTATCTTGGACTTCTCTGGATGTTTCCCAGGCGAGCTATTGGCAGCATGTTCAGAACCACTGTTTTGAGGCTAATTCTTGAACCGTAAGTCATAGACGCTCGATCTTGGTGGCATTCGTCTCAGCGCCTGGCAATTAGTATAGAAGCACTGTTTCCCACTGTTTCTGAGGCTAATCCTTGAACCGTAAGTTATAGACGCTAGATCTTGGCGGCATTCGTCTCAGCGCCTGGCAATTAGTATAGAAGCACTGTCTTTGACTTCTCTGGATGTTTCCCAGGCGAGCTATTGACAAGTAAATCCTAGACGCTCGATCTTGGTTATTTTCGCTTTCGCGGCTGGCAGCAAAGTTCAGAACCATGTTTCTGTGAATAACTCTTGAACCGTAAGTCACAGACGCTCGCTCTTGGCTGCATTCGTTTCAGCTCGTGGCAGCCAGTCTAAAAAACACTATCTTGGACTTCTCTGGATGTTTCCCAGGCGAGCTATTGGCAGCATGTTCAGAACCACTGTTTCTGAGGCTAATTCTTGAACCGTAAGTCATAGACGCTCGATCTTGGTGGCATTCGTCTCAGCGCCTGGCAATTAGTATAGAAGCACTGTTTCCCACTGTTTCTGAGGCTAATCCTTGAACTGTAAGTCATAGACGCTAGATCTTGGCGGCATTCGTCTCAGCGCCTGGCAATTAGTATAGAAGCACTGTCTTTGACTTCTCTGGATGTTTCCCAGGCGAGCTATTGACAAGTAAATCCTAGACGCTCGATCTTGGTTATTTTCGCTTTCGCGGCTGGCAGCAAAGTTCAGAACCATGTTTCTGTGAATAACTCTTGAACCGTAAGTCACAGACGCTCGCTCTTGGCTGCATTCGTTTCAGCTCGTGGCAGCCAGTCTAAAAAACACAATCTTGGACTTCTCTGGATGTTTCCCAGGCGAGCTATTGGCAGCATGTTCAGAACCACTGTTTCTGAGGCTAATTCTTGAACCGTAAGTCATAGACGCTCGATCTTGGCGGCATTCGTCTCAGCGCCTGGCAATTAGTATAGAAGCACTGTTTCCCACTGTTTCTGAGGCTAATTCTTGAACCGTAAGTCATAGACGCTAGATCTTGGCGGCATTCGTCTCAGCGCCTGGCAATTAGTATAGAAGCACTGTCTTTGACTTCTCTGGATGTTTCCCAGGCGAGCTATTGACAAGTAAATCCTAGACGCTCGATCTTGGTTATTTTCGCTTTCGCGGCTGGCAGCAAAGTTCAGAACCATGTTTCTGTGAATAACTCTTGAACCGTAAGTCACAGACGCTCGCTCTTGGCTGCATTCGTTTCAGCTCGTGGCAGCCAGTCTAAAAAACACTATCTTGGACTTCTCTGGATGTTTCCCAGGCGAGCTATTGGCAGCATGTTCAGAACCACTGTTTCTGAGGCTAATTCTTGAACCGTAAGTCTTAGACGCTCGATCTTGGCGGCATTCGTCTCAGCGTCTGGCAATTAGTATAGAAGCACTGTCTTTGACTTCTCTGGATGTTTCCCAGGCGAGCTATTGACAAGTAAATCCTAGACGCTCGATCTTGGTTATTTTCGCTTTCGCGGCTGGCAGCAAAGTTCAGAACCATGTTTCTGTGAATAACTCTTGAACCGTAAGTCACAGACGCTCGCTCTTGGCTGCATTCGTTTCAGCTCGTGGCAGCCAGTCTAAAAAACACTATCTTGGACTTCTCTGGATGTTTCCCAGGCGAGCTATTGGCAGCATGTTCAGAACCACTGTTTCTGAGGCTAATTCTTGAACCGTAAGTCATAGACGCTCGATCTTGGCGGCATTCGTCTCAGCGCCTGGCAATTAGTATAGAAGCACTGTCTTTGACTTCTCTGGATGTTTCCCAGGCGAGCTATTGACAAGTAAATCCTAGACGCTCTATCTTGGTTATTTTCGCTTTCGCGGCTGGCAGCAAAGTTCAGAACCATGTTTCTGTGAATAACTCTTGAACCGTAAGTCACAGACGCTCGCTCTTGGCTGCATTCGTTTCAGCTCGTGGCAGCCAGTCTAAAAAACACAATCTTGGACTTCTCTGGATGTTTCCCAGGCGAGCTATTGGCAGCATGTTCAGAACCACTGTTTCTGAGGCTAATTCTTGAACCGTAAGTCATAGACGCTCGATCTTGGCGGCATTCGTCTCAGCGCCAGGCAATTAGTATAGAAGCACTGTTTCCCACTGTTTCTGAGGCTAATTCTTGAACCGTAAGTCATAGACGCTAGATCTTGTCGGCATTCGTCTCAGCGCCTGGCAATTAGTATAGAAGCACTGTCTTTGACTTCTCTGGATGTTTCCCAGGCGAGCTATTGACAAGTAAATCCTAGACGCTCGATCTTGGTTATTTTCGCTTTCGCGGCTGGCAGCAAAGTTCAGAACCATGTTTCTGTGAATAACTCTTGAACCGTAAGTCACAGACGCTCGCTCTTGGCTGCATTCGTTTCAGCTCGTGGCAGCCAGTCTAAAAAACACTATCTTGGACTTCTCTGGATGTTTCCCAGGCGAGCTATTGGCAGCATGTTCAGAACCACTGTTTTGAGGCTAATTCTTGAACCGTAAGTCATAGACGCTCGATCTTGGTGGCATTCGTCTCAGCGCCTGGCAATTAGTATAGAAGCACTGTTTCCCACTGTTTCTGAGGCTAATCCTTGAACCGTAAGTCATAGACGCTAGATCTTGGCGGCATTCGTCTCAGCGCCTGGCAATTAGTATAGAAGCACTGTCTTTGACTTCTCTGGATGTTTCCCAGGCGAGCTATTGACAAGTAAATCCTAGACGCTCGATCTTGGTTATTTTCGCTTTCGCGGCTGGCAGCAAAGTTCAGAACCATGTTTCTGTGAATAACTCTTGAACCGTAAGTCACAGACGCTCGCTCTTGGCTGCATTCGTTTCAGCTCGTGGCAGCCAGTCTAAAAAACACTATCTTGGACTTCTCTGGATGTTTCCCAGGCGAGCTATTGGCAGCATGTTCAGAACCACTGTTTTGAGGCTAATTCTTGAACCGTAAGTCATAGACGCTCGATCTTGGTGGCATTCGTCTCAGCGCCTGGCAATTAGTATAGAAGCACTGTTTCCCACTGTTTCTGAGGCTAATCCTTGAACCGTAAGTTATAGACGCTAGATCTTGGCGGCATTCGTCTCAGCGCCTGGCAATTAGTATAGAAGCACTGTCTTTGACTTCTCTGGATGTTTCCCAGGCGAGCTATTGACAAGTAAATCCTAGACGCTCGATCTTGGTTATTTTCGCTTTCGCGGCTGGCAGCAAAGTTCAGAACCATGTTTCTGTGAATAACTCTTGAACCGTAAGTCACAGACGCTCGCTCTTGGCTGCATTCGTTTCAGCTCGTGGCAGCCAGTCTAAAAAACACTATCTTGGACTTCTCTGGATGTTTCCCAGGCGAGCTATTGGCAGCATGTTCAGAACCACTGTTTCTGAGGCTAATTCTTGAACCGTAAGTCATAGACGCTCGATCTTGGTGGCATTCGTCTCAGCGCCTGGCAATTAGTATAGAAGCACTGTTTCCCACTGTTTCTGAGGCTAATCCTTGAACTGTAAGTCATAGACGCTAGATCTTGGCGGCATTCGTCTCAGCGCCTGGCAATTAGTATAGAAGCACTGTCTTTGACTTCTCTGGATGTTTCCCAGGCGAGCTATTGACAAGTAAATCCTAGACGCTCGATCTTGGTTATTTTCGCTTTCGCGGCTGGCAGCAAAGTTCAGAACCATGTTTCTGTGAATAACTCTTGAACCGTAAGTCACAGACGCTCGCTCTTGGCTGCATTCGTTTCAGCTCGTGGCAGCCAGTCTAAAAAACACAATCTTGGACTTCTCTGGATGTTTCCCAGGCGAGCTATTGGCAGCATGTTCAGAACCACTGTTTCTGAGGCTAATTCTTGAACCGTAAGTCATAGACGCTCGATCTTGGCGGCATTCGTCTCAGCGCCTGGCAATTAGTATAGAAGCACTGTTTCCCACTGTTTCTGAGGCTAATTCTTGAACCGTAAGTCATAGACGCTAGATCTTGGCGGCATTCGTCTCAGCGCCTGGCAATTAGTATAGAAGCACTGTCTTTGACTTCTCTGGATGTTTCCCAGGCGAGCTATTGACAAGTAAATCCTAGACGCTCGATCTTGGTTAGTTTCGCTTTCGCGGCTGGCAGCAAAGTTCAGAACCATGTTTCTGTGAATAACTCTTGAACCGTAAGTCACAGACGCTCGCTCTTGGCTGCATTCGTTTCAGCTCGTGGCAGCCAGTCTAAAAAACACTATATTGGACTTCTCTGGATGTTTCCCAGGCGAGCTATTGGCAGCATGTTCAGAACCACTGTTTCTGAGGCTAATTCTTGAACCGTAAGTCATAGACGCTCGATCTTGGCGGCATTCGTCTCAGCGCCTGGCAATTAGTATAGAAGCACTGTTTCCCACTGTTTCTGAGGCTAATTCTTGAACCGTAAGTCATAGACGCTAGATCTTGGCGGCATTCGTCTCAGCGCCTGGCAATTAGTATAGAAGCACTGTCTTTGACTTCTCTGGATGTTTCCCAGGCGAGCTATTGACAAGTAAATCCTAGACGCTCGATCTTGGTTATTTTCGCTTTCGCGGCTGGCAGCAAAGTTCAGAACCATGTTTCTGTGAATAACTCTTGAACCGTAAGTCACAGACGCTCGCTCTCGGCTGCATTCGTTTCAGCTCGTGGCAGCCAGTCTAAAAAACACTATCTTGGACTTCTCTGGATGTTTCCCAGGCGAGCTATTGGCAGCATGTTCAGAACCACTGTTTCTGAGGCTAATTCTTGAACCGTAAGTCTTAGACGCTCGATCTTGGCGGCATTCGTCTCAGCGTCTGGCAATTAGTATAGAAGCACTGTCTTTGACTTCTCTGGATGTTTCCCAGGCGAGCTATTGACAAGTAAATCCTAGACGCTCGATCTTGGTTATTTTCGCTTTCGCGGCTGGCAGCAAAGTTCAGAACCATGTTTCTGTGAATAACTCTTGAACCGTAAGTCACAGACGCTCGCTCTTGGCTGCATTCGTTTCAGCTCGTGGCAGCCAGTCTAAAAAACACTATCTTGGACTTCTCTGGATGTTTCCCAGGCGAGCTATTGGCAGCATGTTCAGAACCACTGTTTCTGAGGCTAATTCTTGAACCGTAAGTCATAGACGCTCGATCTTGGCGGCATTCGTCTCAGCGCCTGGCAATTAGTATAGAAGCACTGTCTTTGACTTCTCTGGATGTTTCCCAGGCGAGCTATTGACAAGTAAATCCTAGACGCTCTATCTTGGTTATTTTCGCTTTCGCGGCTGGCAGCAAAGTTCAGAACCATGTTTCTGTGAATAACTCTTGAACCGTAAGTCACAGACGCTCGCTCTTGGCTGCATTCGTTTCAGCTCGTGGCAGCCAGTCTAAAAAACACAATCTTGGACTTCTCTGGATGTTTCCCAGGCGAGCTATTGGCAGCATGTTCAGAACCACTGTTTCTGAGGCTAATTCTTGAACCGTAAGTCATAGACGCTCGATCTTGGCGGCATTCGTCTCAGCGCCAGGCAATTAGTATAGAAGCACTGTTTCCCACTGTTTCTGAGGCTAATTCTTGAACCGTAAGTCATAGACGCTAGATCTTGTCGGCATTCGTCTCAGCGCCTGGCAATTAGTATAGAAGCACTGTCTTTGACTTCTCTGGATGTTTCCCAGGCGAGCTATTGACAAGTAAATCCTAGACGCTCGATCTTGGTTATTTTCGCTTTCGCGGCTGGCAGCAAAGTTCAGAACCATGTTTCTGTGAATAACTCTTGAACCGTAAGTCACAGACGCTCGCTCTTGGCTGCATTCGTTTCAGCTCGTGGCAGCCAGTCTAAAAAACACTATCTTGGACTTCTCTGGATGTTTCCCAGGCGAGCTATTGGCAGCATGTTCAGAACCACTGTTTTGAGGCTAATTCTTGAACCGTAAGTCATAGACGCTCGATCTTGGTGGCATTCGTCTCAGCGCCTGGCAATTAGTATAGAAGCACTGTTTCCCACTGTTTCTGAGGCTAATCCTTGAACCGTAAGTCATAGACGCTAGATCTTGGCGGCATTCGTCTCAGCGCCTGGCAATTAGTATAGAAGCACTGTCTTTGACTTCTCTGGATGTTTCCCAGGCGAGCTATTGACAAGTAAATCCTAGACGCTCGATCTTGGTTATTTTCGCTTTCGCGGCTGGCAGCAAAGTTCAGAACCATGTTTCTGTGAATAACTCTTGAACCGTAAGTCACAGACGCTCGCTCTTGGCTGCATTCGTTTCAGCTCGTGGCAGCCAGTCTAAAAAACACTATCTTGGACTTCTCTGGATGTTTCCCAGGCGAGCTATTGGCAGCATGTTCAGAACCACTGTTTTGAGGCTAATTCTTGAACCGTAAGTCATAGACGCTCGATCTTGGTGGCATTCGTCTCAGCGCCTGGCAATTAGTATAGAAGCACTGTTTCCCACTGTTTCTGAGGCTAATCCTTGAACCGTAAGTTATAGACGCTAGATCTTGGCGGCATTCGTCTCAGCGCCTGGCAATTAGTATAGAAGCACTGTCTTTGACTTCTCTGGATGTTTCCCAGGCGAGCTATTGACAAGTAAATCCTAGACGCTCGATCTTGGTTATTTTCGCTTTCGCGGCTGGCAGCAAAGTCCAGAACCATGTTTCTGTGAATAACTCTTGAACCGTAAGTCACAGACGCTCGCTCTTGGCTGCATTCGTTTCAGCTCGTGGCAGCCAGTCTAAAAAACACAATCTTGGACTTCTCTGGATGTTTCCCAGGCGAGCTATTGGCAGCATGTTCAGAACCACTGTTTCTGAGGCTAATTCTTGAACCGTAAGTCATAGACGCTCGATCATGGCGGCATTCGTCTCAGCGCCTGGCAATTAGTATAGAAGCACTGTTTCCCACTGTTTCTGAGGCTAATTCTTGAACCGTAAGTCATAGACGCTAGATCTTGGCGGCATTCGTCTCAGCGCCTGGCAATTAGTATAGAAGCACTGTCTTTGACTTCTCTGGATGTTTCCCAGGCGAGCTATTGACAAGTAAATCCTAGACGCTCGATCTTGGTTAGTTTCGCTTTCGCGGCTGGCAGCAAAGTTCAGAACCATGTTTCTGTGAATAACTCTTGAACCGTAAGTCACAGACGCTCGCTCTTGGCTGCATTCGTTTCAGCTCGTGGCAGCCAGTCTAAAAAACACTATCTTGGACTTCTCTGGATGTTTCCCAGGCGAGCTATTGGCAGCATGTTCAGAACCACTGTTTCTGAGGCTAATTCTTGAACCGTAAGTCATAGACGCTCGATCTTGGCGGCATTCGTCTCAGCGCCTGGCAATTAGTATAGAAGCACTGTTTCCCACTGTTTCTGAGGCTAATTCTTGAACCGTAAGTCATAGACGCTAGATCTTGGCGGCATTCGTCTCAGCGCCTGGCAATTAGTATAGAAGCACTGTCTTTGACTTCTCTGGATGTTTCCCAGGCGAGCTATTGACAAGTAAATCCTAGACGCTCGATCTTGGTTAGTTTCGCTTTCGCGGCTGGCAGCAAAGTTCAGAACCATGTTTCTGTGAATAACTCTTGAACCGTAAGTCACAGACGCTCGCTCTTGGCTGCATTCGTTTCAGCTCATGGCAGCCAGTCTAAAAAACACTATCTTGGACTTCTCTGGATGTTTCCCAGGCGAGCTATTGGCAGCATGTTCAGAACCACTGTTTCTGAGGCTAATTCTTGAACCGTAAGTCATAGACGCTCGATCTTGGCGGCATTCGTCTCAGCGCCTGGCAATTAGTATAGAAGCACTGTTTCCCACTGTTTCTGAGGCTAATTCTTGAACCGTAAGTCATAGACGCTAGATCTTGGCGGCATTCGTCTCAGCGCCTGGCAATTAGTATAGAAGCACTGTCTTTGACTTCTCTGGATGTTTCCCAGGCGAGCTATTGACAAGTAAATCCTAGACGCTCGATCTTGGTTAGTTTCGCTTTCGCGGCTGGCAGCAAAGTTCAGAACCATGTTTCTGTGAATAACTCTTGAACCGTAAGTCACAGACGCTCGCTCTTGGCTGCATTCGTTTCAGCTCGTGGCAGCCAGTCTAAAAAACACTATCTTGGACTTCTCTGGATGTTTCCCAGGCGAGCTATTGGCAGCATGTTCAGAACCACTGTTTCTGAGGCTAATTCTTGAACCGTAAGTCATAGACGCTCGATCTTGGCGGCATTCGTCTCAGCGCCTGGCAATTAGTATAGAAGCACTGTTTCCCACTGTTTCTGAGGCTAATTCTTGAACCGTAAGTCATAGACGCTAGATCTTGGCGGCATTCGTCTCAGCGCCTGGCAATTAGTATAGAAGCACTGTCTTTGACTTCTCTGGATGTTTCCCAGGCGAGCTATTGACAAGTAAATCCTAGACGCTCGATCTTGGTTATTTTCGCTTTCGCGGCTGGCAGCAAAGTTCAGAACCATGTTTCTGTGAATAACTCTTGAACCGTAAGTCACAGACGCTCGCTCTTGGCTGCATTCGTTTCAGCTCGTGGCAGCCAGTCTAAAAAACACTATCTTGGACTTCTCTGGATGTTTCCCAGGCGAGCTATTGGCAGCATGTTCAGAACCACTGTTTCTGAGGCTAATTCTTGAACCGTAAGTCTTAGACGCTCGATCTTGGCGGCATTCGTCTCAGCGCCTGGCAATTAGTATAGAAGCACTGTCTTTGACTTCTCTGGATGTTTCCCAGGCGAGCTATTGACAAGTAAATCCTAGACGCTCGATCTTGGTTATTTTCGCTTTCGCGGCTGGCAGCAAAGTTCAGAACCATGTTTCTGTGAATAACTCTTGAACCGTAAGTCACAGACGCTCGCTCTTGGCTGCATTCGTTTCAGCTCGTGGCAGCCAGTCTAAAAAACACTATCTTGGACTTCTCTGGATGTTTCCCAGGCGAGATATTGGCAGCATGTTCAGAACCACTGTTTCTGAGGCTAATTCTTGAACCGTAAGTCATAGACGCTCGATCTTGGCGGCATTCGTCTCAGCGCCTGGCAATTAGTATAGAAGCACTGTTTCCCACTGTTTCTGAGGCTAATTCTTGAACCGTAAGTCATAGACGCTAGATCTTGGCGGCATTCGTCTCAGCGCCTGGCAATTAGTATAGAAGCACTGTCTTTGACTTCTCTGGATGTTTCCCAGGCGAGCTATTGACAAGTAAATCCTAGAAGCTCGATCTTGGTTATTTTCGCTTTCGCGGCTGGCAGCAAAGTTCAGAACCATGTTTCTGTGAATAACTCTTGAACCGTAAGTCACAGACGCTCGCTCTTGGCTGCATTCGTTTCAGCTCGTGGCAGCCAGTCTAAAAAACACTATCTTGGACTTCTCTGGATGTTTCCCAGGCGAGCTATTGGCAGCATGTTCAGAACCACTGTTTTGAGGCTAATTCTTGAACCGTAAGTCATAGACGCTCGATCTTGGTGGCATTCGTCTCAGCGCCTGGCAATTAGTATAGAAGCACTGTTTCCCACTGTTTCTGAGGCTAATCCTTGAACCGTAAGTCATAGACGCTAGATCTTGGCGGCATTCGTCTCAGCGCCTGGCAATTAGTATAGAAGCACTGTCTTTGACTTCTCTGGATGTTTCCCAGGCGAGCTATTGACAAGTAAATCCTAGACGCTCGATCTTGGTTATTTTCGCTTTCGCGGCTGGCAGCAAAGTTCAGAACCATGTTTCTGTGAATAACTCTTGAACCGTAAGTCACAGACGCTCGCTCTTGGCTGCATTCGTTTCAGCTCGTGGCAGCCAGTCTAAAAAACACTATCTTGGACTTCTCTGGATGTTTCCCAGGCGAGCTATTGGCAGCATGTTCAGAACCACTGTTTCTGAGGCTAATTCTTGAACCGTAAGTCATAGACGCTCGATCTTGGTGGCATTCGTCTCAGCGCCTGGCAATTAGTATAGAAGCACTGTTTCCCACTGTTTCTGAGGCTAATCCTTGAACCGTAAGTCATAGACGCTAGATCTTGGCGGCATTCGTCTCAGCGCCTGGCAATTAGTATAGAAGCACTGTCTTTGACTTCTCTGGATGTTTCCCAGGCGAGCTATTGACAAGTAAATCCTAGACGCTCGATCTTGGTTATTTTCGCTTTCGCGGCTGGCAGCAAAGTTCAGAACCATGTTTCTGTGAATAACTCTTGAACCGTAAGTCACAGACGCTCGCTCTTGGCTGCATTCGTTTCAGCTCGTGGCAGCCAGTCTAAAAAACACAATCTTGGACTTCTCTGGATGTTTCCCAGGCGAGCTATTGGCAGCATGTTCAGAACCACTGTTTCTGAGGCTAATTCTTGAACCGTAAGTCATAGACGCTCGATCTTGGCGGCATTCGTCTCAGCGCCTGGCAATTAGTATAGAAGCACTGTTTCCCACTGTTTCTGAGGCTAATTCTTGAACCGTAAGTCATAGACGCTAGATCTTGGCGGCATTCGTCTCAGCGCCTGGCAATTAGTATAGAAGCACTGTCTTTGACTTCTCTGGATGTTTCCCAGGCGAGCTATTGACAAGTAAATCCTAGACGCTCGATCTTGGTTAGTTTCGCTTTCGCGGCTGGCAGCAAAGTTCAGAACCATGTTTCTGTGAATAACTCTTGAACCGTAAGTCACAGACGCTCGCTCTTGGCTGCATTCGTTTCAGCTCGTGGCAGCCAGTCTAAAAAACACTATCTTGGACTTCTCTGGATGTTTCCCAGGCGAGCTATTGGCAGCATGTTCAGAACCACTGTTTCTGAGGCTAATTCTTGAACCGTAAGTCATAGACGCTCGATCTTGGCGGCATTCGTCTCAGCGCCTGGCAATTAGTATAGAAGCACTGTTTCCCACTGTTTCTGAGGCTAATTCTTGAACCGTAAGTCATAGACGCTAGATCTTGGCGGCATTCGTCTCAGCGCCTGGCAATTAGTATAGAAGCACTGTCTTTGACTTCTCTGGATGCTTCCCAGGCGAGCTATTGACAAGTAAATCCTAGACGCTCGATCTTGGTTATTTTCGCTTTCGCGGCTGGCAGCAAAGTTCAGAACCATGTTTCTGTGAATAACTCTTGAACCGTAAGTCACAGACGCTCGCTCTTGGCTGCATTCGTTTCAGCTCGTGGCAGCCAGTCTAAAAAACACTATCTTGGACTTCTCTGGATGTTTCCCAGGCGAGCTATTGGCAGCATGTTCAGAACCACTGTTTCTGAGGCTAATTCTTGAACCGTAAGTCTTAGACGCTCGATCTTGGCGGCATTCGTCTCAGCGCCTGGCAATTAGTATAGAAGCACTGTCTTTGACTTCTCTGGATGTTTCCCAGGCGAGCTATTGACAAGTAAATCCTAGACGCTCGATCTTGGTTATTTTCGCTTTCGCGGCTGGCAGCAAAGTTCAGAACCATGTTTCTGTGAATAACTCTTGAACCGTAAGTCACAGACGCTCGCTCTTGGCTGCATTCGTTTCAGCTCGTGGCAGCCAGTCTAAAAAACACAATCTTGGACTTCTCTGGATGTTTCCCAGGCGAGCTATTGGCAGCATATTCAGAACCAATGTTTCTGAGGCTAATTCTTGAACCGTAAGTCATAGACGCTCGATCTTGGCGGCATTCGTCTCAG
The DNA here is from genome assembly GCF_050947455.1 of Rhinoderma darwinii. Taxonomy (NCBI): domain Eukaryota; kingdom Metazoa; phylum Chordata; class Amphibia; order Anura; family Rhinodermatidae; genus Rhinoderma; species Rhinoderma darwinii. The sequence continues at coordinate 25,972 of NW_027462543.1, forward strand.
CGCCTGGCAATTAGTATAGAAGCACTGTTTCCCACTGTTTCTGAGGCTAATTCTTGAACCGTAAGTCATAGACGCTAGATCTTGGCGGCATTCGTCTCAGCGCCTGGCAATTAGTATAGAAGCACTGTCTTTGACTTCTCTGGATGTTTCCCAGGCGAGCTATTGACAAGTAAATCCTAGACGCTCGATCTTGGTTATTTTCGCTTTCGCGGCTGGCAGCAAAGTTCAGAACCATGTTTCTGTGAATAACTCTTGAACCGTAAGTCACAGACGCTCGCTCTTGGCTGCATTCGTTTCAGCTCGTGGCAGCCAGTCTAAAAAACACAATCTTGGACTTCTCTGGATGTTTCCCAGGCGAGCTATTGGCAGCATGTTCAGAACCACTGTTTCTGAGGCTAATTCTTGAACCGTAAGTCATAGACGCTCGATCTTGGCGGCATTCGTCTCAGCGCCTGGCAATTAGTATAGAAGCACTGTTTCCCACTGTTTCTGAGGCTAATTCTTGAACCGTAAGTCATAGACGCTAGATCTTGGCGGCATTCGTCTCAGCGCCTGGCAATTAGTATAGAAGCACTGTCTTTGACTTCTCTGGATGTTTCCCAGGCGAGCTATTGACAAGTAAATCCTAGACGCTCGATCTTGGTTAGTTTCGCTTTCGCGGCTGGCAGCAAAGTTCAGAACCATGTTTCTGTGAATAACTCTTGAACCGTAAGTCACAGACGCTCGCTCTTGGCTGCATTCGTTTCAGCTCGTGGCAGCCAGTCTAAAAAACACTATCTTGGACTTCTCTGGATGTTTCCCAGGCGAGATATTGGCAGCATGTTCAGAACCACTGTTTCTGAGGCTAATTCTTGAACCGTAAGTCATAGACGCTCGATCTTGGCGGCATTCGTCTCAGCGCCTGGCAATTAGTATAGAAGCACTGTTTCCCACTGTTTCTGAGGCTAATTCTTGAACCGTAAGTCATAGACGCTAGATCTTGGCGGCATTCGTCTCAGCGCCTGGCAATTAGTATAGAAGCACTGTCTTTGACTTCTCTGGATGTTTCCCAGGCGAGCTATTGACAAGTAAATCCTAGACGCTCGATCTTGGTTATTTTCGCTTTCGCGGCTGGCAGCAAAGTTCAGAACCATGTTTCTGTGAATAACTCTTGAACCGTAAGTCACAGACGCTCGCTCTTGGCTGCATTCGTTTCAGCTCGTGGCAGCCAGTCTAAAAAACACTATCTTGGACTTCTCTGGATGTTTCCCAGGCGAGCTATTGGCAGCATGTTCAGAACCACTGTTTCTGAGGCTAATTCTTGAACCGTAAGTCTTAGACGCTCGATCTTGGCGGCATTCGTCTCAGCGCCTGGCAATTAGTATAGAAGCACTGTCTTTGACTTCTCTGGATGTTTCCCAGGCGAGCTATTGACAAGTAAATCCTAGACGCTCGATCTTGGTTATTTTCGCTTTCGCGGCTGGCAGCAAAGTTCAGAACCATGTTTCTGTGAATAACTCTTGAACTGTAAGTCACAGACGCTCGCTCTTGGCTGCATTCGTTTCAGCTCGTGGCAGCCAGTCTAAAAAACACTATCTTGGACTTCTCTGGATGTTTCCCAGACGAGCTATTGGCAGCATGTTCAGAACCACTGTTTCTGAGGCTAATTCTTGAACCGTAAGTCATAGACGCTCGATCTTGGCGGCATTCGTCTCAGCGCCTGGCAATTAGTATAGAAGCACTGTTTCCCACTGTTTCTGAGGCTAATTCTTGAACCGTAAGTCATAGACGCTAGATCTTGGCGGCATTCGTCTCAGCGCCTGGCAATTAGTACAGTAGCACTGTCTTTGAATTCTCTGGATGTTTCCCAGGCGAGCTATTGACAAGTAAATCCTAGACGCTCGATCTTGGTTATTTTCGCTTTCGCGGCTGGCAGCAAAGTTCAGAACCATGTTTCTGTGAATAACTCTTGAACCGTAAGTCACAGACGCTCGCTCTTGGCTGCATTCGTTTCAGCTCGTGGCAGCCAGTCTAAAAAACACAATCTTGGACTTCTCTGGATGTTTCCCAGGCGAGCTATTGGCAGCATGTTCAGAACCACTGTTTCTGAGGCTAATTCTTGAACCGTAAGTCATAGACGCTCGATCTTGGCGGCATTCGTCTCAGCGCCTGGCAATTAGTATAGAAGCACTGTTTCCCACTGTTTCTGAGGCTAATTCTTGAACCGTAAGTCATAGACGCTAGATCTTGGCGGCATTCGTCTCAGCGCCTGGCAATTAGTATAGAAGCACTGTCTTTGACTTCTCTGGATGTTTCCCAGGCGAGCTATTGACAAGTAAATCCTAGACGCTCGATCTTGGTTAGTTTCGCTTTCGCGGCTGGCAGCAAAGTTCAGAACCATGTTTCTGTGAATAACTCTTGAACCGTAAGTCACAGACGCTCGCTCTTGGCTGCATTCGTTTCAGCTCGTGGCAGCCAGTCTAAAAAACACTATCTTGGACTTCTCTGGATGTTTCCCAGGCGAGCTATTGGCAGCATGTTCAGAACCACTGTTTCTGAGGCTAATTCTTGAACCGTAAGTCATAGACGCTCGATCTTGGCGGCATTCGTCTCAGCGCCTGGCAATTAGTATAGAAGCACTGTTTCCCACTGTTTCTGAGGCTAATTCTTGAACCGTAAGTCATAGACGCTAGATCTTGGCGGCATTCGTCTCAGCGCCTGGCAATTAGTATAGAAGCACTGTCTTTGACTTCTCTGGATGTTTCCCAGGCGAGCTATTGACAAGTAAATCCTAGACGCTCGATCTTGGTTAGTTTCGCTTTCGCGGCTGGCAGCAAAGTTCAGAACCATGTTTCTGTGAATAACTCTTGAACCGTAAGTCACAGACGCTCGCTCTTGGCTGCATTCGTTTCAGCTCGTGGCAGCCAGTCTAAAAAACACTATCTTGGACTTCTCTGGATGTTTCCCAGGCGAGCTATTGGCAGCATGTTCAGAACCACTGTTTCTGAGGCTAATTCTTGAACCGTAAGTCTTAGACGCTCGATCTTGGCGGCATTCGTCTCAGCGCCTGGCAATTAGTATAGAAGCACTGTCTTTGACTTCTCTGGATGTTTCCCAGGCGAGCTATTGACAAGTAAATCCTAGACGCTCGATCTTGGTTATTTTCGCTTTCGCGGCTGGCAGCAAAGTTCAGAACCATGTTTCTGTGAATAACTCTTGAACCGTAAGTCACAGACGCTCGCTCTTGGCTGCATTCGTTTCAGCTCGTGGCAGCCAGTCTAAAAAACACAATCTTGGACTTCTCTGGATGTTTCCCAGGCGAGCTATTGGCAGCATATTCAGAACCAATGTTTCTGAGGCTAATTCTTGAACCGTAAGTCATAGACGCTCGATCTTGGCGGCATTCGTCTCAGCGCCTGGCAATTAGTATAGAAGCACTGTTTCCCACTGTTTCTGAGGCTAATTCTTGAACCGTAAGTCATAGACGCTAGATCTTGGCGGCATTCGTCTCAGCGCCTGGCAATTAGTATAGAAGCACTGTCTTTGACTTCTCTGGATGTTTCCCAGGCGAGCTATTGACAAGTAAATCCTAGACGCTCGATCTTGGTTATTTTCGCTTTCGCGGCTGGCAGCAAAGTTCAGAACCATGTTTCTGTGAATAACTCTTGAACCGTAAGTCACAGACGCTCGCTCTTGGCTGCATTCGTTTCAGCTCGTGGCAGCCAGTCTAAAAAACACTATCTTGGACTTCTCTGGATGTTTCCCAGACGAGCTATTGGCAGCATGTTCAGAACCACTGTTTCTGAGGCTAATTCTTGAACCGTAAGTCTTAGACGCTCGATCTTGGCGGCATTCGTCTCAGCGCCTGGCAATTAGTATAGAAGCACTGTCTTTGACTTCTCTGGATGTTTCCCAGGCGAGCTATTGACAAGTAAATCCTAGACGCTCGATCTTGGTTATTTTCGCTTTCGCGGCTGGCAGCAAAGTTCAGAACCATGTTTCTGTGAATAACTCTTGAACCGTAAGTCACAGACGCTCGCTCTTGGCTGCATTCGTTTCAGCTCGTGGCAGCCAGTCTAAAAAACACTATCTTGGACTTCTCTGGATGTTTCCCAGACGAGCTATTGGCAGCATGTTCAGAACCACTGTTTCTGAGGCTAATTCTTGAACCGTAAGTCATAGACGCTCGATCTTGGCGGCATTCGTCTCAGCGCCTGGCAATTAGTATAGAAGCACTGTTTCCCACTGTTTCTGAGGCTAATTCTTGAACCGTAAGTCATAGACGCTAGATCTTGGCGGCATTCGTCTCAGCGCCTGGCAATTAGTACAGTAGCACTGTCTTTGAATTCTCTGGATGTTTCCCAGGCGAGCTATTGACAAGTAAATCCTAGACGCTCGATCTTGGTTATTTTCGCTTTCGCGGCTGGCAGCAAAGTTCAGAACCATGTTTCTGTGAATAACTCTTGAACCGTAAGTCACAGACGCTCGCCCTTGGCTGCATTCGTTTCAGCTCGTGGCAGCCAGTCTAAAAAACACAATCTTGGACTTCTCTGGATGTTTCCCAGGCGAGCTATTGGCAGCATGTTCAGAACCACTGTTTCTGAGGCTAATTCTTGAACCGTAAGTCATAGACGCTCGATCTTGGCGGCATTCGTCTCAGCGCCTGGCAATTAGTATAGAAGCACTGTTTCCCACTGTTTCTGAGGCTAATTCTTGAACCGTAAGTCATAGACGCTAGATCTTGGCGGCATTCGTCTCAGCGCCTGGCAATTAGTATAGAAGCACTGTCTTTGACTTCTCTGTATGTTTCCCAGGCGAGCTATTGACAAGTAAATCCTAGACGCTCGATCTTGGTTAGTTTCGCTTTCGCGGCTGGCAGCAAAGTTCAGAACCATGTTTCTGTGAATAACTCTTGAACCGTAAGTCACAGACGCTCGCTCTTGGCTGCATTCGTTTCAGCTCGTGGCAGCCAGTCTAAAAAACACTATCTTGGACTTCTCTGGATGTTTCCCAGGCGAGCTATTGGCAGCATGTTCAGAACCACTGTTTCTGAGGCTAATTCTTGAACCGTAAGTCATAGACGCTCGATCTTGGCGGCATTCGTCTCAGCGCCTGGCAATTAGTATAGAAGCACTGTCTTTGACTTCTCTGGATGTTTCCCAGGCGAGCTATTGACAAGTAAATCCTAGACGCTCGATCTTGGTTAGTTTCGCTTTCGCGGCTGGCAGCAAAGTTCAGAACCATGTTTCTGTGAATAACTCTTGAACCGTAAGTCACAGACGCTCGCTCTTGGCTGCATTCGTTTCAGCTCGTGGCAGCCAGTCTAAAAAACACTATCTTGGACTTCTCTGGATGTTTCCCAGGCGAGCTATTGGCAGCATGTTCAGAACCACTGTTTCTGAGGCTAATTCTTGAACCGTAAGTCTTAGACGCTCGATCTTGGCGGCATTCGTCTCAGCGTCTGGCAATTAGTATAGAAGCACTGTCTTTGACTTCTCTGGATGTTTCCCAGGCGAGCTATTGACAAGTAAATCCTAGACGCTCGATCTTGGTTATTTTCGCTTTCGCGGCTGGCAGCAAAGTTCAGAACCATTTTTCTGTGAATAACTCTTGAACCGTAAGTCACAGACGCTCGCTCTTGGCTGCTTTCGTTTCAGCTTTGTGGCAGCCAGTCTAAAAAACACTATCTTGGACTTCTCTGGATGTTTCCCAGGCGAGCTATTGGCAGCATGTTCAGAACCACTGTTTCTGAGGCTAATTCTTGAACCGTAAGTCATAGACGCTCGATCTTGGCGGCATTCGTCTCAGCGCCTGGCAATTAGTATAGAAGCACTGTCTTTGACTTCTCTGGATGTTTCCCAGGCGAGCTATTGACAAGTAAATCCTAGACGCTCGATCTTGGTTATTTTCGCTTTCGCGGCTGGCAGCAAAGTTCAGAACCATGTTTCTGTGAATAACTCTTGAACCGTAAGTCACAGACGCTCGCTCTTGGCTGCATTCGTTTCAGCTCGTGGCAGCCAGTCTAAAAAACACAATCTTGGACTTCTCTCGATGTTTCCCAGGCGAGCTATTGGCAGCATGTTCAGAACCACTGTTTCTGAGGCTAATTCTTGAACCGTAAGTCATAGACGCTCGATCTTGGCGGCATTCGTCTCAGCGCCTGGCAATTAGTATAGAAGCACTGTTTCCCACTGTTTCTGAGGCTAATTCTTGAACCGTAAGTCATAGACGCTAGATCTTGGCGGCATTCGTCTCAGCGCCTGGCAATTAGTATAGAAGCACTGTCTTTGACTTCTCTGGATGTTTCCCAGGCGAGCTATTGACAAGTAAATCCTAGACGCTCGATCTTGGTTATTTTCGCTTTCGCGGCTGGCAGCAAAGTTCAGAACCATGTTTCTGTGAATAACTCTTGAACCGTAAGTCACAGACGCTCGCTCTTGGCTGCATTCGTTTCAGCTCGTGGCAGCCAGTCTAAAAAACACAATCTTGGACTTCTCTCGATGTTTCCCAGGCGAGCTATTGGCAGCATGTTCAGAACCACTGTTTCTGAGGCTAATTCTTGAACCGTAAGTCATAGACGCTCGATCTTGGCGGCATTCGTCTCAGCGCCTGGCAATTAGTATAGAAGCACTGTTTCCCACTGTTTCTGAGGCTAATTCTTGAACCGTAAGTCATAGACGCTAGATCTTGGCGGCATTCGTCTCAGCGCCTGGCAATTAGTATAGAAGCACTGTCTTTGACTTCTCTGGATGTTTCCCAGGCGAGCTATTGACAAGTAAATCCTAGACGCTCGATCTTGGTTAGTTTCGCTTTCGCGGCTGGCAGCAAAGTTCAGAACCATGTTTCTGTGAATAACTCTTGAACCGTAAGTCACAGACGCTCGCTCTTGGCTGCATTCGTTTCAGCTCGTGGCAGCCAGTCTAAAAAACACAATCTTGGACTTCTCTGGATGTTTCCCAGGCGAGCTATTGGCAGCATGTTCAGAACCACTGTTTCTGAGGCTAATTCTTGAACCGTAAGTCTTAGACGCTCGATCTTGGCGGCATTCGTCTCAGCGTCTGGCAATTAGTATAGAAGCACTGTCTTTGACTTCTCTGGATGTTTCCCAGGCGAGCTATTGACAAGTAAATCCTAGACGCTCGATCTTGGTTATTTTCGCTTTCGCGGCTGGCAGCAAAGTTCAGAACCATTTTTCTGTGAATAACTCTTGAACCGTAAGTCACAGACTCTCGCTTTTGGCTGCTTTCGTTTCAGCTTTGTGGCAGCCAGTCTAAAAAACACTATCTTGGACTTCTCTGGATGTTTCCCAGGCGAGCTATTGGCAGCATGTTCAGAACCACTGTTTCTGAGGCTAATTCTTGAACCGTAAGTCATAGACGCTCGATCTTGGCGGCATTCGTCTCAGCGCCTGGCAATTAGTATAGAAGCACTGTCTTTGACTTCTCTGGATGTTTCCCAGGCGAGCTATTGACAAGTAAATCCTAGACGCTCGATCTTGGTTATTTTCGCTTTCGCGGCTGGCAGCAAAGTTCAGAACCATGTTTCTGTGAATAACTCTTGAACCGTAAGTCACAGACGCTCGCTCTTGGCTGCATTCGTTTCAGCTCGTGGCAGCCAGTCTAAAAAACACTATCTTGGACTTCTCTGGATGTTTCCCAGACGAGCTATTGGCAGCATGTTCAGAACCACTGTTTCTGAGGCTAATTCTTGAACCGTAAGTCATAGACGCTCGATCTTGGCGGCATTCGTCTCAGCGCCTGGCAATTAGTATAGAAGCACTGTTTCCCACTGTTTCTGAGGCTAATTCTTGAACCGTAAGTCATAGACGCTAGATCTTGGCGGCATTCGTCTCAGCGCCTGGCAATTAGTACAGAAGCACTGTCTTTGAATTATCTGGATGTTTCCCAGGCGAGCTATTGACAAGTAAATCCTAGACGCTCGATCTTGGTTATTTTCGCTTTCGCGGCTGGCAGCAAAGTTCAGAACCATGTTTCTGTGAATAACTCTTGAACCGTAAGTCACAGACGCACGCTCTTGGCTGCATTCGTTTCAGCTCGTGGCAGCCAGTCTAAAAAACACTATCTTGGACTTCTCTGGATGTTTCCCAGGCGAGCTATTGGCAGCATGTTCAGAACCACTGTTTCTGAGGCTAATTCTTGAACGGTAAGTCATAGACGCTCGATCTTGGTGGCATTCGTCTCAGTGCCTGGCAATTAGTATAGAAGCACTGTTTCCCACTGTTTCTGAGGCTAATTCTTGAACCGTAAGTCATAGACGCTCGATCTTGGCGGCATTCGTCTCAGCGCCTGGCAATTAGTATAGAAGCACTGTTTCCCACTGTTTCTGAGGCTAATTCTTGAACCGTAAGTCATAGACGCTAGATCTTGGCGGCATTCGTCTCAGCTCCTGGCAATTAGTGTAGAAGCACTGTTTCCCACTGTTTCTGAGGCTAATTCTTGAACCGTAAGTCATAGACGCTAGATCTTGGCGGCATTCGTCTCAGCGCCTGGCAATTAGTATAGAAGCACTGTCTTTGACTTCTCTGGATGTTTCCCAGGCGAGCTATTGACAAGTAAATCCTAGACGCTCGATCTTGGTTATTTTCGCTTTCGCGGCTGGCAGCAAAGTTCAGAACCATGTTTCTGTGAATAACTCTTGAACCGTAAGTCACAGACGCTCGCTCTTGGCTGCATGCGTTTCAGCTCGTGGCAGCCAGTCTAAAAAACACTATCTTGGACTTCTCTGGATGTTTCCCAGGCGAGCTATTGGCAGCATGTTCAGAACCACTGTTTCTGAGGCTAATTCTTGAACCGTAAGTCATAGACGCTCGATCTTGGCGGCATTCGTCTCAGCGCCTGGCAATTAGTATAGAAGCACTGTCTTTGACTTCTCTGGATGTTTCCCAGGCGAGCTATTGACAAGTAAATCCTAGACGCTCGATCTTGGTTATTTTCGCTTTCGCGGCTGGCAGCAAAGTTCAGAACCATGTTTCTGTGAATAACTCTTGAACCGTAAGTCACAGACGCTCGCTCTTGGCTGCATTCGTTTCAGCTCGTGGCAGCCAGTCTAAAAAACACAATCTTGGACTTCTCTGGATGTTTCCCAGGCGAGCTATTGGCAGCATGTTCAGAACCACTGTTTCTGAGGCTAATTCTTGAACCGTAAGTCATAGACGCTCGATCTTGGCGGCATTCGTCTCAGCGCCTGGCAATTAGTATAGAAGCACTGTTTCCTACTGTTTCTGAGGCTAATTCTTGAACCGTAAGTCATAGACGCTAGATCTTGGCGGCATTCGTCTCAGCGCCTGGCAATTAGTATAGAAGCACTGTCTTTGACTTCTCTGGATGTTTCCCAGGCGAGGTATTGACAAGTAAATCCTAGACGCTCGATCTTGGTTATTTTCGCTTTCGCGGCTGGCAGCAAAGTTCAGAACCATGTTTCTGTGAATAACTCTTGAACCATAAGTCACAGACGCTCGCTCTTGGCTGCATTCGTTTCAGCTCGTGGCAGCCAGTCTAAAAAACACTATCTTGGACTTCTCTGGATGTTTCCCAGGCGAGCTATTGGCAGCATGTTCAGAACCACTGTTTCTGAGGCTAATTCTTGAACCGTAAGTCATAGACGCTCGATCTTGGTGGCATTCGTCTCAGCGCCTGGCAATTAGTATAGAAGCACTGTTTCCCACTGTTTCTGAGGCTAATTCTTGAACCGTAAGTCATAGACGCTAGATCTTGGCGGCATTCGTCTCAGCGCCTGGCAATTAGTATAGAAGCACTGTCTTTGACTTCTCTGGATGTTTCCCAGGCGAGCTATTGACAAGTAAATCCTAGACGCTCGATCTTGGTTATTTTCGCTTTCGCGGCTGGCAGCAAAGTTCAGAACCATGTTTCTGTGAATAACTCTTGAACCGTAAGTCACAGACGCTCGCTCTTGGCTGCATGCGTTTCAGCTCGTGGCAGCCAGTCTAAAAAACACTATCTTGGACTTCTCTGGATGTTTCCCAGGCGAGCTATTGGCAGCATGTTCAGAACCACTGTTTCTGAGGCTAATTCTTGAACCGTAAGTCATAGACGCTCGATCTTGGCGGCATTCGTCTCAGCGCCTGGCAATTAGTATAGAAGCACTGTCTTTGACTTCTCTGGATGTTTCCCAGGCGAGCTATTGACAAGTAAATCCTAGACGCTCGATCTTGGTTATTTTCGCTTTCGCGGCTGGCAGCAAAGTTCAGAACCATGTTTCTGTGAATAACTCTTGAACCGTAAGTCACAGACGCTCGCTCTTGGCTGCATTCGTTTCAGCTCGTGGCAGCCAGTCTAAAAAACACAATCTTGGACTTCTCTGGATGTTTCCCAGGCGAGCTATTGGCAGCATGTTCAGAACCACTGTCTCTGAGGCTAATTCTTGAACCGTAAGTCATAGACGCTCGATCTTGGCGGCATTCGTCTCAGCGCCTGGCAATTAGTATAGAAGCACTGTTTCCTACTGTTTCTGAGGCTAATTCTTGAACCGTAAGTCATAGACGCTAGATCTTGGCGGCATTCGTCTCAGCGCCTGGCAATTAGTATAGAAGCACTGTCTTTGACTTCTCTGGATGTTTCCCAGGCGAGGTATTGACAAGTAAATCCTAGACGCTCGATCTTGGTTATTTTCGCTTTCGCGGCTGGCAGCAAAATCAGAACCATGTTTCTGTGAATAACTCTTGAACCATAAGTCACAGACGCTCGCTCTTGGCTGCATTCGTTTCAGCTCGTGGCAGCCAGTCTAAAAAACACTATCTTGGACTTCTCTGGATGTTTCCCAGGCGAGCTATTGGCAGCATGTTCAGAACCACTGTTTCTGAGGCTAATTCTTGAACCGTAAGTCATAGACGCTCGATCTTGGTGGCATTCGTCTCAGCGCCTGGCAATTAGTATAGAAGCACTGTTTCCCACTGTTTCTGAGGCTAATTCTTGAACCGTAAGTCATAGACGCTAGATCTTGGCGGCATTCGTCTCAGCGCCTGGCAATTAGTATAGAAGCACGGTCTTAGACTTCTCTGGATGTTTCCCAGGCGAGCTATTGACAAGTAAATCCTAGACGCTCGATCTTGGTTATTTTCGCTTTCGCAGCTGGCAGCAAAGTTCAGAACCATGTTTCTGTGAATAACTCTTGAACCGTAAGTCACAGACGCTCGCTCTTGGCTGCATTCGTTTCAGCTCGTGGCAGCCAGTCTAAAAAACACAATCTTGGACTTCTCTGGATGTTTCCCAGGCGAGCTATTGGCAGCATGTTCAGAACCACTGTTTCTGAGGCTAATTCTTGAACCGTAAGTCTTAGACGCTCCATCTTGGCGGCATTCGTCTCAGCGCCTGGCAATTAGTATAGAAGCACTGTCTTTGACTTCTCTGGATGTTTCCCAGGCGAGCTATTGACAAGTAAATCCTAGACGCTCGATCTTGGTTATTTTCGCTTTCGCGGCTGGCAGCAAAGTTCAGAACCATGTTTCTGTGAATAACTCTTGAACCGTAAGTCACAGACGCTCGCTCTTGGCTGCATTCGTTTCAGCTCGTGGCAGCCAGTCTAAAAAACACAATCTTGGACTTCTCTGGATGTTTCCCAGGCGAGCTATTGGCAGCATGTTCAGAACCACTGTTTCTGAGGCTAATTCTTGAACCGTAAGTCATAGACGCTCGATCTTGGCGGCATTCGTCTCAGCGCCTGGCAATTAGTATAGAAGCACTGTTTCCTACTGTTTCTGAGGCTAATTCTTGAACCGTAAGTCATAGACGCTAGATCTTGGCGGCATTCGTCTCAGCGCCTGGCAATTAGTATAGAAGCACTGTCTTTGACTTCTCTGGATGTTTCCCAGGCGAGGTATTGACAAGTAAATCCTAGACGCTCGATCTTGGTTATTTTCGCTTTCGCGGCTGGCAGCAAAGTTCAGAACCATGTTTCTGTGAATAACTCTTGAACCATAAGTCACAGACGCTCGCTCTTGGCTGCATTCGTTTCAGCTCGTGGCAGCCAGTCTAAAAAACACTATCTTGGACTTCTCTGGATGTTTCCCAGGCGAGCTATTGGCAGCATGTTCAGAACCACTGTTTCTGAGGCTAATTCTTGAACCGTAAGTCATAGACGCTCGATCTTGGTGGCATTCGTCTCAGCGCCTGGCAATTAGTATAGAAGCACTGTTTCCCACTGTTTCTGAGGCTAATTCTTGAACCGTAAGTCATAGACGCTAGATCTTGGCGGCATTCGTCTCAGCGCCTGGCAATTAGTACAGAAGCACTGTCTTTGAATTATCTGGATGTTTCCCAGGCGAGCTATTGACAAGTAAATCCTAGACGCTCGATCTTGGTTATTTTCGCTTTCGCGGCTGGCAGCAAAGTTCAGAACCATGTTTCTGTGAATAACTCTTGAACCGTAAGTCACAGACGCACGCTCTTGGCTGCATTCGTTTCAGCTCGTGGCAGCCAGTCTAAAAAACACTATCTTGGACTTCTCTGGATGTTTCCCAGGCGAGCTATTGGCAGCATGTTCAGAACCACTGTTTCTGAGGCTAATTCTTGAACCGTAAGTCATAGACGCTCGATCTTGGTGGCATTCGTCTCAGTGCCTGGCAATTAGTATAGAAGCACTGTTTCCCACCGTTTCTGAGGCTAATTCTTGAACCGTAAGTCATAGACGCTCGATCTTGGCGGCATTCGTCTCAGCGCCTGGCAATTAGTATAGAAGCACTGTTTCCCACTGTTTCTGAGGCTAATTCTTGAACCGTAAGTCATAGACGCTAGATCTTGGCGGCATTCGTCTCAGCTCCTGGCAATTAGTGTAGAAGCACTGTTTCCCACTGTTTCTGAGGCTAATTCTTGAACCGTAAGTCATAGACGCTAGATCTTGGCGGCATTCGTCTCAGCGCCTGGCAATTAGTATAGAAGCACTGTCTTTGACTTCTCTGGATGTTTCCCAGGCGAGCTATTGACAAGTAAATCCTAGACGCTCGATCTTGGTTATTTTCGCTTTCGCGGCTGGCAGCAAAGTTCAGAACCATGTTTCTGTGAATAACTCTTGAACCGTAAGTCACAGACGCTCGCTCTTGGCTGCATGCGTTTCAGCTCGTGGCAGCCAGTCTAAAAAACACTATCTTGGACTTCTCTGGATGTTTCCCAGGCGAGCTATTGGCAGCATGTTCAGAACCACTGTTTCTGAGGCTAATTCTTGAACCGTAAGTCATAGACGCTCGATCTTGGCGGCATTCGTCTCAGCGCCTGGCAATTAGTATAGAAGCACTGTCTTTGACTTCTCTGGATGTTTCCCAGGCGAGCTATTGACAAGTAAATCCTAGACGCTCGATCTTGGTTATTTTCGCTTTCGCGGCTGGCAGCAAAGTTCAGAACCATGTTTCTGTGAATAACTCTTGAACCGTAAGTCACAGACGCTCGCTCTTGGCTGCATTCGTTTCAGCTCGTGGCAGCCAGTCTAAAAAACACAATCTTGGACTTCTCTGGATGTTTCCCAGGCGAGCTATTGGCAGCATGTTCAGAACCACTGTTTCTGAGGCTAATTCTTGAACCGTAAGTCATAGACGCTCGATCTTGGCGGCATTCGTCTCAGCGCCTGGCAATTAGTATAGAAGCACTGTTTCCTACTGTTTCTGAGGCTAATTCTTGAACCGTAAGTCATAGACGCTAGATCTTGGCGGCATTCGTCTCAGCGCCTGGCAATTAGTATAGAAGCACTGTCTTTGACTTCTCTGGATGTTTCCCAGGCGAGGTATTGACAAGTAAATCCTAGACGCTCGATCTTGGTTATTTTCGCTTTCGCGGCTGGCAGCAAAGTTCAGAACCATGTTTCTGTGAATAACTCTTGAACCATAAGTCACAGACGCTCGCTCTTGGCTGCATTCGTTTCAGCTCGTGGCAGCCAGTCTAAAAAACACTATCTTGGACTTCTCTGGATGTTTCCCAGGCGAGCTATTGGCAGCATGTTCAGAACCACTGTTTCTGAGGCTAATTCTTGAACCGTAAGTCATAGACGCTCGATCTTGGTGGCATTCGTCTCAGCGCCTGGCAATTAGTATAGAAGCACTGTTTCCCACTGTTTCTGAGGCTAATTCTTGAACCGTAAGTCATAGACGCTAGATCTTGGCGGCATTCGTCTCAGCGCCTGGCAATTAGTATAGAAGCACGGTCTTAGACTTCTCTGGATGTTTCCCAGGCGAGCTATTGACAAGTAAATCCTAGACGCTCGATCTTGGTTATTTTCGCTTTCGCAGCTGGCAGCAAAGTTCAGAACCATGTTTCTGTGAATAACTCTTGAACCGTAAGTCACAGACGCTCGCTCTTGGCTGCATTCGTTTCAGCTCGTGGCAGCCAGTCTAAAAAACACAATCTTGGACTTCTCTGGATGTTTCCCAGGCGAGCTATTGGCAGCATGTTCAGAACCACTGTTTCTGAGGCTAATTCTTGAACCGTAAGTCTTAGACGCTCCATCTTGGCGGCATTCGTCTCAGCGCCTGGCAATTAGTATAGAAGCACTGTCTTTGACTTCTCTGGATGTTTCCCAGGCGAGCTATTGACAAGTAAATCCTAGACGCTCGATCTTGGTTATTTTCGCTTTCGCGGCTGGCAGCAAAGTTCAGAACCATGTTTCTGTGAATAACTCTTGAACCGTAAGTCACAGACGCTCGCTCTTGGCTGCATTCGTTTCAGCTCGTGGCAGCCAGTCTAAAAAACACAATCTTGGTCTTCTCTGGATGTTTCCCTGGCGAGCTATTGGCAGCATGTTCAGAACCACTGTTTCTGAGGCTAATTCTTGAACCGTAAGTCATAGACGCTCGATCTTGGCGGCATTCGTCTCAGCGCCTGGCAATTAGTATAGAAGCACTGTTTCCCACTGTTTCTGAGGCTAATTCTTGAACCGGAAGTCACAGACGCTCGCTCTTGGCTGCATTCGTTTCAGCTCGTGGCAGCCAGTCTAAAAAACACAATCTTGGACTTCTCTGGATGTTTCCCAGGCGAGCTATTGGCAGCATGTTCAGAACCACTGTTTCTGAGGCTAATTCTTGAACCGTAAGTCATAGACGCTCGTTCTTGGCGGCATTCGTCTCAGCGCCGGGCAATTAGTATAGAAGCACTGTTTCCCACTGTTTCTGAGGCTAATTCTTGAACCGTAAGTCATAGACGCTAGATCTTGGCGGCATTCGTCTCAGCGCCTGGCAATTAGTATAGAAGCACTGTCTTTGACTTCTCTGGATGTTTCCCAGGCGAGCTATTGACAAGTAAATCCTAGACGCTCGATCTTGGTTATTTTCGCTTTCGCGGCTGGCAGCAAAGTTCAGAACCATGTTTCTGTGAATAACTCTTGAACCGTAAGTCACAGACGCTCGCTCTTGGCTGCATTCGTTTCAGCTCGTGGCAGCCCGTCTAAAAAACACTATCTTGGACTTCTTCGGATGTTTCCCAGACGAGCTATTGGCAGCATGTTCAGAACCACTGTTTCTGAGGCTAATTCTTGAACCGTAAGTCATAGACGCTAGATCGTGGCGGCATTCGTCTCAGCGCCTGGCAATTAGTATAGAAGCACTGTCTTTGACTTCTCTGGATGTTTCCCAGGCGAGCTATTGACAAGTAAATCCTAGACGCTCGATCTTGGTTATTTTCGCTTTCGCGGCTGGCAGCAAAGTTCAGAACCATGTTTCTGTGAATAACTCTTGAACCGTAAGTCACAGACGCTCGCTCTTGGCTGCATTCGTTTCAGCTCGTGGCAGCCAGTCTAAAAAACACTATCTTGGACTTCTCTGGATGTTTCCCAGGCGAGCTATTGGCAGCATGTTCAGAACCACTGTTTCTGAGGCTAATTCTTGAACCGTAAGTCATAGACGCTCGATCTTGGTGGCATTCGTCTCAGCGCCTGGCAATTAGTATAGAAGCACTGTTTCCCACTGTTTCTGAGGCTAATCCTTGAACCGTAAGTCATAGACGCTAGATCTTGGCGGCATTCGTCTCAGCGCCTGGCAATTAGTATAGAAGCACTGTCTTTGACTTCTCTGGATGTTTCCCAGGCGAGCTATTGACAAGTAAATCCTAGACGCTCGATCTTGGTTATTTTCGCTTTCGCGGCTGGCAGCAAAGTTCAGAACCATGTTTCTGTGAATAACTCTTGAACCATAAGTCACAGACGCTCGCTCTTGGCTGCATTCGTTTCAGCTCGTGGCAGCCAGTCTAAAAAACACTATCTTGGACTTCTCTGGATGTTTCCCAGGCGAGCTATTGGCAGCATGTTCAGAACCACTGTTTCTGAGGCTAATTCTTGAACCGTAAGTCATAGACGCTCGATCTTGGTGGCATTCGTCTCAGCGCCTGGCAATTAGTATAGAAGCACTGTTTCCCACTGTTTCTGAGGCTAATTCTTGAACCGTAAGTCATAGACGCTAGATCTTGGCGGCATTCGTCTCAGCGCCTGGCAATTAGTATAGAAGCACTGTCTTTGACTTCTCTGGATGTTTCCCAGGCGAGCTATTGACAAGTAAATCCTAGACGCTCGATCTTGGTTATTTTCGCTTTCGCGGCTGGCAGCAAAGTTCAGAACCATGTTTCTGTGAATAACTCTTGAACCGTAAGTCACAGACGCTCGCTCTTGGCTGCATGCGTTTCAGCTCGTGGCAGCCAGTCTAAAAAACACTATCTTGGACTTCTCTGGATGTTTCCCAGGCGAGCTATTGGCAGCATGTTCAGAACCACTGTTTCTGAGGCTAATTCTTGAACCGTAAGTCATAGACGCTCGATCTTGGCGGCATTCGTCTCAGCGCCTGGCAATTAGTATAGAAGCACTGTCTTTGACTTCTCTGGATGTTTCCCAGGCGAGCTATTGACAAGTAAATCCTAGACGCTCGATCTTGGTTATTTTCGCTTTCGCGGCTGGCAGCAAAGTTCAGAACCATGTTTCTGTGAATAACTCTTGAACCGTAAGTCACAGACGCTCGCTCTTGGCTGCATTCGTTTCAGCTCGTGGCAGCCAGTCTAAAAAACACAATCTTGGACTTCTCTGGATGTTTCCCAGGCGAGCTATTGGCAGCATGTTCAGAACCACTGTTTCTGAGGCTAATTCTTGAACCGTAAGTCATAGACGCTCGATCTTGGCGGCATTCGTCTCAGCGCCTGGCAATTAGTATAGAAGCACTGTTTCCTACTGTTTCTGAGGCTAATTCTTGAACCGTAAGTCATAGACGCTAGATCTTGGCGGCATTCGTCTCAGCGCCTGGCAATTAGTATAGAAGCACTGTCTTTGACTTCTCTGGATGTTTCCCAGGCGAGGTATTGACAAGTAAATCCTAGACGCTCGATCTTGGTTATTTTCGCTTTCGCGGCTGGCAGCAAAATCAGAACCATGTTTCTGTGAATAACTCTTGAACCATAAGTCACAGACGCTCGCTCTTGGCTGCATTCGTTTCAGCTCGTGGCAGCCAGTCTAAAAAACACTATCTTGGACTTCTCTGGATGTTTCCCAGGCGAGCTATTGGCAGCATGTTCAGAACCACTGTTTCTGAGGCTAATTCTTGAACCGTAAGTCATAGACGCTCGATCTTGGTGGCATTCGTCTCAGCGCCTGGCAATTAGTATAGAAGCACTGTTTCCCACTGTTTCTGAGGCTAATTCTTGAACCGTAAGTCATAGACGCTAGATCTTGGCGGCATTCGTCTCAGCGCCTGGCAATTAGTATAGAAGCACGGTCTTAGACTTCTCTGGATGTTTCCCAGGCGAGCTATTGACAAGTAAATCCTAGACGCTCGATCTTGGTTATTTTCGCTTTCGCAGCTGGCAGCAAAGTTCAGAACCATGTTTCTGTGAATAACTCTTGAACCGTAAGTCACAGACGCTCGCTCTTGGCTGCATTCGTTTCAGCTCGTGGCAGCCAGTCTAAAAAACACAATCTTGGACTTCTCTGGATGTTTCCCAGGCGAGCTATTGGCAGCATGTTCAGAACCACTGTTTCTGAGGCTAATTCTTGAACCGTAAGTCTTAGACGCTCCATCTTGGCGGCATTCGTCTCAGCGCCTGGCAATTAGTATAGAAGCACTGTCTTTGACTTCTCTGGATGTTTCCCAGGCGAGCTATTGACAAGTAAATCCTAGACGCTCGATCTTGGTTATTTTCGCTTTCGCGGCTGGCAGCAAAGTTCAGAACCATGTTTCTGTGAATAACTCTTGAACCGTAAGTCACAGACGCTCGCTCTTGGCTGCATTCGTTTCAGCTCGTGGCAGCCAGTCTAAAAAACACAATCTTGGACTTCTCTGGATGTTTCCCAGGCGAGCTATTGGCAGCATGTTCAGAACCACTGTTTCTGAGGCTAATTCTTGAACCGTAAGTCATAGACGCTCGATCTTGGCGGCATTCGTCTCAGCGCCTGGCAATTAGTATAGAAGCACTGTTTCCTACTGTTTCTGAGGCTAATTCTTGAACCGTAAGTCATAGACGCTAGATCTTGGCGGCATTCGTCTCAGCGCCTGGCAATTAGTATAGAAGCACTGTCTTTGACTTCTCTGGATGTTTCCCAGGCGAGGTATTGACAAGTAAATCCTAGACGCTCGATCTTGGTTATTTTCGCTTTCGCGGCTGGCAGCAAAGTTCAGAACCATGTTTCTGTGAATAACTCTTGAACCATAAGTCACAGACGCTCGCTCTTGGCTGCATTCGTTTCAGCTCGTGGCAGCCAGTCTAAAAAACACTATCTTGGACTTCTCTGGATGTTTCCCAGGCGAGCTATTGGCAGCATGTTCAGAACCACTGTTTCTGAGGCTAATTCTTGAACCGTAAGTCATAGACGCTCGATCTTGGTGGCATTCGTCTCAGCGCCTGGCAATTAGTATAGAAGCACTGTTTCCCACTGTTTCTGAGGCTAATTCTTGAACCGTAAGTCATAGACGCTAGATCTTGGCGGCATTCGTCTCAGCGCCTGGCAATTAGTACAGAAGCACTGTCTTTGAATTATCTGGATGTTTCCCAGGCGAGCTATTGACAAGTAAATCCTAGACGCTCGATCTTGGTTATTTTCGCTTTCGCGGCTGGCAGCAAAGTTCAGAACCATGTTTCTGTGAATAACTCTTGAACCGTAAGTCACAGACGCACGCTCTTGGCTGCATTCGTTTCAGCTCGTGGCAGCCAGTCTAAAAAACACTATCTTGGACTTCTCTGGATGTTTCCCAGGCGAGCTATTGGCAGCATGTTCAGAACCACTGTTTCTGAGGCTAATTCTTGAACCGTAAGTCATAGACGCTCGATCTTGGTGGCATTCGTCTCAGTGCCTGGCAATTAGTATAGAAGCACTGTTTCCCACCGTTTCTGAGGCTAATTCTTGAACCGTAAGTCATAGACGCTCGATCTTGGCGGCATTCGTCTCAGCGCCTGGCAATTAGTATAGAAGCACTGTTTCCCACTGTTTCTGAGGCTAATTCTTGAACCGTAAGTCATAGACGCTAGATCTTGGCGGCATTCGTCTCAGCTCCTGGCAATTAGTGTAGAAGCACTGTTTCCCACTGTTTCTGAGGCTAATTCTTGAACCGTAAGTCATAGACGCTAGATCTTGGCGGCATTCGTCTCAGCGCCTGGCAATTAGTATAGAAGCACTGTCTTTGACTTCTCTGGATGTTTCCCAGGCGAGCTATTGACAAGTAAATCCTAGACGCTCGATCTTGGTTATTTTCGCTTTCGCGGCTGGCAGCAAAGTTCAGAACCATGTTTCTGTGAATAACTCTTGAACCGTAAGTCACAGACGCTCGCTCTTGGCTGCATGCGTTTCAGCTCGTGGCAGCCAGTCTAAAAAACACTATCTTGGACTTCTCTGGATGTTTCCCAGGCGAGCTATTGGCAGCATGTTCAGAACCACTGTTTCTGAGGCTAATTCTTGAACCGTAAGTCATAGACGCTCGATCTTGGCGGCATTCGTCTCAGCGCCTGGCAATTAGTATAGAAGCACTGTCTTTGACTTCTCTGGATGTTTCCCAGGCGAGCTATTGACAAGTAAATCCTAGACGCTCGATCTTGGTTATTTTCGCTTTCGCGGCTGGCAGCAAAGTTCAGAACCATGTTTCTGTGAATAACTCTTGAACCGTAAGTCACAGACGCTCGCTCTTGGCTGCATTCGTTTCAGCTCGTGGCAGCCAGTCTAAAAAACACAATCTTGGACTTCTCTGGATGTTTCCCAGGCGAGCTATTGGCAGCATGTTCAGAACCACTGTTTCTGAGGCTAATTCTTGAACCGTAAGTCATAGACGCTCGATCTTGGCGGCATTCGTCTCAGCGCCTGGCAATTAGTATAGAAGCACTGTTTCCTACTGTTTCTGAGGCTAATTCTTGAACCGTAAGTCATAGACGCTAGATCTTGGCGGCATTCGTCTCAGCGCCTGGCAATTAGTATAGAAGCACTGTCTTTGACTTCTCTGGATGTTTCCCAGGCGAGGTATTGACAAGTAAATCCTAGACGCTCGATCTTGGTTATTTTCGCTTTCGCGGCTGGCAGCAAAGTTCAGAACCATGTTTCTGTGAATAACTCTTGAACCATAAGTCACAGACGCTCGCTCTTGGCTGCATTCGTTTCAGCTCGTGGCAGCCAGTCTAAAAAACACTATCTTGGACTTCTCTGGATGTTTCCCAGGCGAGCTATTGGCAGCATGTTCAGAACCACTGTTTCTGAGGCTAATTCTTGAACCGTAAGTCATAGACGCTCGATCTTGGTGGCATTCGTCTCAGCGCCTGGCAATTAGTATAGAAGCACTGTTTCCCACTGTTTCTGAGGCTAATTCTTGAACCGTAAGTCATAGACGCTAGATCTTGGCGGCATTCGTCTCAGCGCCTGGCAATTAGTATAGAAGCACGGTCTTAGACTTCTCTGGATGTTTCCCAGGCGAGCTATTGACAAGTAAATCCTAGACGCTCGATCTTGGTTATTTTCGCTTTCGCAGCTGGCAGCAAAGTTCAGAACCATGTTTCTGTGAATAACTCTTGAACCGTAAGTCACAGACGCTCGCTCTTGGCTGCATTCGTTTCAGCTCGTGGCAGCCAGTCTAAAAAACACAATCTTGGACTTCTCTGGATGTTTCCCAGGCGAGCTATTGGCAGCATGTTCAGAACCACTGTTTCTGAGGCTAATTCTTGAACCGTAAGTCTTAGACGCTCCATCTTGGCGGCATTCGTCTCAGCGCCTGGCAATTAGTATAGAAGCACTGTCTTTGACTTCTCTGGATGTTTCCCAGGCGAGCTATTGACAAGTAAATCCTAGACGCTCGATCTTGGTTATTTTCGCTTTCGCGGCTGGCAGCAAAGTTCAGAACCATGTTTCTGTGAATAACTCTTGAACCGTAAGTCACAGACGCTCGCTCTTGGCTGCATTCGTTTCAGCTCGTGGCAGCCAGTCTAAAAAACACAATCTTGGTCTTCTCTGGATGTTTCCCTGGCGAGCTATTGGCAGCATGTTCAGAACCACTGTTTCTGAGGCTAATTCTTGAACCGTAAGTCATAGACGCTCGATCTTGGCGGCATTCGTCTCAGCGCCTGGCAATTAGTATAGAAGCACTGTTTCCCACTGTTTCTGAGGCTAATTCTTGAACCGGAAGTCACAGACGCTCGCTCTTGGCTGCATTCGTTTCAGCTCGTGGCAGCCAGTCTAAAAAACACAATCTTGGACTTCTCTGGATGTTTCCCAGGCGAGCTATTGGCAGCATGTTCAGAACCACTGTTTCTGAGGCTAATTCTTGAACCGTAAGTCATAGACGCTCGTTCTTGGCGGCATTCGTCTCAGCGCCGGGCAATTAGTATAGAAGCACTGTTTCCCACTGTTTCTGAGGCTAATTCTTGAACCGTAAGTCATAGACGCTAGATCTTGGCGGCATTCGTCTCAGCGCCTGGCAATTAGTATAGAAGCACTGTCTTTGACTTCTCTGGATGTTTCCCAGGCGAGCTATTGACAAGTAAATCCTAGACGCTCGATCTTGGTTATTTTCGCTTTCGCGGCTGGCAGCAAAGTTCAGAACCATGTTTCTGTGAATAACTCTTGAACCGTAAGTCACAGACGCTCGCTCTTGGCTGCATTCGTTTCAGCTCGTGGCAGCCCGTCTAAAAAACACTATCTTGGACTTCTTCGGATGTTTCCCAGACGAGCTATTGGCAGCATGTTCAGAACCACTGTTTCTGAGGCTAATTCTTGAACCGTAAGTCATAGACGCTAGATCGTGGCGGCATTCGTCTCAGCGCCTGGCAATTAGTATAGAAGCACTGTCTTTGACTTCTCTGGATGTTTCCCAGGCGAGCTATTGACAAGTAAATCCTAGACGCTCGATCTTGGTTATTTTCGCTTTCGCGGCTGGCAGCAAAGTTCAGAACCATGTTTCTGTGAATAACTCTTGAACCGTAAGTCACAGACGCTCGCTCTTGGCTGCATTCGTTTCAGCTCGTGGCAGCCAGTCTAAAAAACACTATCTTGGACTTCTCTGGATGTTTCCCAGGCGAGCTATTGGCAGCATGTTCAGAACCACTGTTTCTGAGGCTAATTCTTGAACCGTAAGTCATAGACGCTCGATCTTGGTGGCATTCGTCTCAGCGCCTGGCAATTAGTATAGAAGCACTGTTTCCCACTGTTTCTGAGGCTAATCCTTGAACCGTAAGTCATAGACGCTAGATCTTGGCGGCATTCGTCTCAGCGCCTGGCAATTAGTATAGAAGCACTGTCTTTGACTTCTCTGGATGTTTCCCAGGCGAGCTATTGACAAGTAAATCCTAGACGCTCGATCTTGGTTATTTTCGCTTTCGCGGCTGGCAGCAAAGTTCAGAACCATGTTTCTGTGAATAACTCTTGAACCGTAAGTCACAGACGCTCGCTCTTGGCTGCATTCGTTTCAGCTCGTGGCAGCCAGTCTAAAAAACACTATCTTGGACTTCTCTGGATGTTTCCCAGGCGAGCTATTGGCAGTATGTTCAGAACCACTGTTTCTGAGGCTAATTCTTGAACCGTAAGTCTTAGACGCTCGATCTTGGCGGCATTCGTCTCAGCGCCTGGCAATTAGTA
>NW_027462544.1:0-48970 GCF_050947455.1 Rhinoderma darwinii
TCCCAGGCGAGCTATTAGCAGCATGTTCAGAACCACTGTTTCTGAGGCTAATTCTTGAACCGTAAGTCATAGACGCTCGATCTTGGCGGCATTCGTCTCAGCGCCTGGCAATTAGTATAGAAGCACTGTTTCCAACTGTTTCTGAGGCTAATTCTTGAACCGTAAGTCTTAGACGCTTGATCTTGGCGGCATTCGTCTCAGCGCCTGGCAATTAGTATAGAAGCAGTCTTTGACTTATCTGAAAGTTTCCCAGGCGAGCTATTGACAAGTAAATCCTAGACGCTCGATCTTGGTTATTTTCGCTTTCGCGGCTGGCAGCAAAGTTGAGAACCATGTTTCTGTTAATAACTCTTGAACCGTAAGTGACAGACGCTCGCTCTTGGCTGCATTCGTTTCAGCTCGTGGCAGCCAGTCTAAAAAACACTATCTTGGACTTCTCTGGATGATTCCCAGGCGAGCTATTGGCAGCATGTTCAGAACCACTGTTTCTGAGGCTAATTCTTGAACCGTAAGTCTTAGACGCTTGAACTTGGCGGCATTCGTCTCAGCGCCTGGCAATTAGTATGGAAGCACTGTCTTTGACTTCTCTGGATGTTTCCCAGGCGAGCTATTCACAAGTAAATCCTAGACGCTCGATCTTGGTTACTTTCGCTTTCGCGGCTGGCAGCAAAGTTCAGAACCATGTTTCTGTGAATAACTCTTGAACCGTAAGTCACAGACGCTCGCTCTTGGCTGCATTCGTTTCAGCTCGTGGCAGCCAGTCTAAAAAACACTATCTTGGACTTCTCTGGATGTTTCCCAGGCGAGCTATTGGCAGCATGTTCAGAACCACTGTTTCTGAGGCTAATTCTTGAACCGTAAGTCATAGACGCTCGATCTTGGCGGCATTCGTCTCAGCGCCTGGCAATTAGTATAGAAGCACTGTTTCCCACTGTTTCTGAGGCTAATTCTTGAACCGTAAGTCTTAGACGCTTGATCCTTGCGGCATTCGTCTCAGCGCCTGGCAATTAGTATAGCTGCACTGTCTTTGACTTCTCTGGATGTTTTCCAGGCGAGCTATTCACAAGTAAATCCTAGACGCTCGATCTTGGTTGCTTTCGCTTTCGCGGCTGGCAGCAAAGTTCAGAACCATGTTTCTGTGAATAACTCTTGAACCGTAAGTGACAGACGCTCGCTCTTGGCTGCATTCGTTTCAGCTCGTGGCAGCCAGTCTAAAAAACACTATCTTGGACTTCTCTGGATGTTTCCCAGGCGAGCTATTGGCAGCATGTTCAGAACCACTGTTTCTGAGGCTAATTCTTGAACCGTAAGTCTTAGACGCTTGATCTTGTCGGCATTAGTCTCAGCGCCTGGCAATTAGTATAGAAGCACAGTCTTTGACTTATCTGAAAGTTTCCCAGGCGAGCTATTGACAAGTAAATCCTAGACGCTCGATCTTGGTTATTTTCGCTTTCGCGGCTGGCAGCAAAGTTCAGAACCATGTTTCTGTGAATAACTCTTGAACCGTAAGTGACAGACGCTCGCTCTTGGCTGCATTCGTTTCAGCTCGTGGCAGCCAGTCTAAAAAACACTATCTTGGACTTCTCTGGATGTTTCCCAGGCGAGCTATTGGCAGCATGTTCAGAACCACTGTTTCTGAGGCTAATTCTTGAACCGTAAGTCATAGACGCTCGATCTTGGCGGCATTCGTCTCAGCGCCTGGCAATTAGTATAGAAGCACTGTTTCCCACTGTTTCTGAGGCTAATTCTTGAACCGTAAGTCTTAGACGCTTGATCCTTGCGGCATTCGTCTCAGCGCCTGGCAATTAGTATAGCTGCACTGTCTTTGACTTCTCTGGATGTTTTCCAGGCGAGCTATTCACAAGTAAATCCTAGACGCTCGATCTTGGTTGCTTTCGCTTTCGCGGCTGGCAGCAAAGTTCAGAACCATGTTTCTGTGAATAACT
This sequence comes from Rhinoderma darwinii, assembly GCF_050947455.1. Lineage (NCBI taxonomy): Eukaryota > Metazoa > Chordata > Amphibia > Anura > Rhinodermatidae > Rhinoderma > Rhinoderma darwinii. The sequence goes on from NW_027462544.1 coordinate 1,947, forward strand.
CTTGAACCGTAAGTGACAGACGCTCGCTCTTGGCTGCATTCGTTTCAGCTCGTGGCAGCCAGTCTAAAAAACACTATATTGGACTTCTCTGGATGTTTCCCAGGCGAGCTATTAGCAGCATGTTCAGAACCACTGTTTCTGAGGCTAATTCTTGAACCGTAAGTCATAGACGCTCGATCTTGGCGGCATTCGTCTCAGCGCCTGGCAATTAGTATAGAAGCACTGTTTCCCACTGTTTCTGAGGCTAATTCTTGAACCGTAAGTCTTAGACGCTTGATCTTGGCGGCATTCGTCTCAGCGCCTGGCAATTAGTATAGAAGCACTGTCTTTGACTTCTCTGGATGTTTCCCAGGCGAGCTATTCACAAGTAAATCCTAGACGCTCGATCTTGGTTACTTTCGCTTTCGCGGCTGGCAGCAAAGTTCAGAACCATGTTTCTGTGAATAACTCTTGAACCGTAAGTCACAGACGCTCGCTCTTGGCTGCATTCGTTTCAGCTCGTGGCAGCCAGTCTAAAAAACACTATATTGGACTTCTCTGGATGTTTCCCAGGCGAGCTATTAGCAGCATGTTCAGAACCACTGTTTCTGAGGCTAATTCTTGAACCGTAAGTCATAGACGCTCGATCTTGGCGGCATTCGTCTCAGCGCCTGGCAATTAGTATAGAAGCACTGTTTCCAACTGTTTCTGAGGCTAATTCTTGAACCGTAAGTCTTAGACGCTTGATCTTGGCGGCATTCGTCTCAGCGCCTGGCAATTAGTATAGAAGCAGTCTTTGACTTATCTGAAAGTTTCCCAGGCGAGCTATTGACAAGTAAATCCTAGACGCTCGATCTTGGTTATTTTCGCTTTCGCGGCTGGCAGCAAAGTTCAGAACCATGTTTCTGTGAATAACTCTTGAACCGTAAGTCACAGACGCTCGCTCTTGGCTGCATTCGTTTCAGCTCGTGGCAGCCAGTCTAAAAAACACTATATTGGACTTCTCTGGATGTTTCCCAGGCGAGCTATTAGCAGCATGTTCAGAACCACTGTTTCTGAGGCTAATTCTTGAACCGTAAGTCATAGACGCTCGATCTTGGCGGCATTCGTCTCAGCGCCTGGCAATTAGTATAGAAGCACTGTTTCCAACTGTTTCTGAGGCTAATTCTTGAACCGTAAGTCTTAGACGCTTGATCTTGGCGGCATTCGTCTCAGCGCCTGGCAATTAGTATAGAAGCAGTCTTTGACTTATCTGAAAGTTTCCCAGGCGAGCTATTGACAAGTAAATCCTAGACGCTCGATCTTGGTTATTTTCGCTTTCGCGGCTGGCAGCAAAGTTGAGAACCATGTTTCTGTTAATAACTCTTGAACCGTAAGTGACAGACGCTCGCTCTTGGCTGCATTCGTTTCAGCTCGTGGCAGCCAGTCTAAAAAACACTATCTTGGACTTCTCTGGATGATTCCCAGGCGAGCTATTGGCAGCATGTTCAGAACCACTGTTTCTGAGGCTAATTCTTGAACCGTAAGTCTTAGACGCTTGAACTTGGCGGCATTCGTCTCAGCGCCTGGCAATTAGTATGGAAGCACTGTCTTTGACTTCTCTGGATGTTTCCCAGGCGAGCTATTCACAAGTAAATCCTAGACGCTCGATCTTGGTTACTTTCGCTTTCGCGGCTGGCAGCAAAGTTCAGAACCATGTTTCTGTGAATAACTCTTGAACCGTAAGTCACAGACGCTCGCTCTTGGCTGCATTCGTTTCAGCTCGTGGCAGCCAGTCTAAAAAACACTATCTTGGACTTCTCTGGATGTTTCCCAGGCGAGCTATTGGCAGCATGTTCAGAACCACTGTTTCTGAGGCTAATTCTTGAACCGTAAGTCATAGACGCTCGATCTTGGCGGCATTCGTCTCAGCGCCTGGCAATTAGTATAGAAGCACTGTTTCCCACTGTTTCTGAGGCTAATTCTTGAACCGTAAGTCTTAGACGCTTGATCCTTGCGGCATTCGTCTCAGCGCCTGGCAATTAGTATAGCTGCACTGTCTTTGACTTCTCTGGATGTTTTCCAGGCGAGCTATTCACAAGTAAATCCTAGACGCTCGATCTTGGTTGCTTTCGCTTTCGCGGCTGGCAGCAAAGTTCAGAACCATGTTTCTGTGAATAACTCTTGAACCGTAAGTGACAGACGCTCGCTCTTGGCTGCATTCGTTTCAGCTCGTGGCAGCCAGTCTAAAAAACACTATCTTGGACTTCTCTGGATGTTTCCCAGGCGAGCTATTGGCAGCATGTTCAGAACCACTGTTTCTGAGGCTAATTCTTGAACCGTAAGTCTTAGACGCTTGATCTTGTCGGCATTAGTCTCAGCGCCTGGCAATTAGTATAGAAGCACAGTCTTTGACTTATCTGAAAGTTTCCCAGGCGAGCTATTGACAAGTAAATCCTAGACGCTCGATCTTGGTTATTTTCGCTTTCGCGGCTGGCAGCAAAGTTCAGAACCATGTTTCTGTGAATAACTCTTGAACCGTAAGTGACAGACGCTCGCTCTTGGCTGCATTCGTTTCAGCTCGTGGCAGCCAGTCTAAAAAACACTATCTTGGACTTCTCTGGATGTTTCCCAGGCGAGCTATTGGCAGCATGTTCAGAACCACTGTTTCTGAGGCTAATTCTTGAACCGTAAGTCATAGACGCTCGATCTTGGCGGCATTCGTCTCAGCGCCTGGCAATTAGTATAGAAGCACTGTTTCCCACTGTTTCTGAGGCTAATTCTTGAACCGTAAGTCTTAGACGCTTGATCCTTGCGGCATTCGTCTCAGCGCCTGGCAATTAGTATAGCTGCACGGTCTTTGACTTCTCTGGATGTTTTCCAGGCGAGCTATTCGCAAGTAAATCCTAGACGCTCGATCTTGGTTGCTTTCGCTTTCGCGGCTGGCAGCAAAGTTCAGAACCATGTTTATGTGAATAACTTTTGAACCGTAAGTCACAGACGCTCGCTCTTGGCTGCATTCGTTTCAGCTCGTGGCAGCCAGTCTAAAAAACACTATCTTGGACTTCTCTGGATGTTTCCCCGGCGAGCTATTGGCAGCATGTTCAAAACCACTGTTTCTGAGGCTAATTCTTGAACCGTAAGTCATAGACGCTCGATCTTGGCGGCATTCGTCTCAGCGCCTGGCAATTAGTATAGAAGCACTGTTTCCCACTGTTTCTGAGGCTAATTCTTGAACCGTAAGTCTTAGACGCTTGATCTTGGCGGCATTCGTCTCAGCGCCTGGCAATTAGTATAGAAGCACTGTCTTTGACTTCTCTGGATTTTTCCCAGGCGAGCTATTCACAAGTAAATCCTAGACGCTCGATCTTGGTTACTTTCGCTTTCGCGGCTGGCAGCAAAGTTCAGAACCATGTTTCTGTGAATAACTCTTGAACCGTAAGTGACAGACGCTCGCTCTTGGCAGCATTCGTTTCAGCTCGTGGCAGCCAGTCTAAAAAACACTACCTTGGACTTCTCTGGATGTTTCCCAGGCGAGCTATTGGCAGCATGTTCAGAACCACTGTTTCTGAGGCTAATTCTTGAACCGTAAGTCTTAGACGCTTGATCTTGGCGGCATTCGTCTCAGCGCCTGGCAATTAGTATAGAAGCACTGTCTTTGACTTCTCTGGATGTTTCCCAGGCGAGCTATTCACAAGTAAATCCTAGACGCTCGATCTTGGTTACTTTCGCTTTCGCGGCTGGCAGCAAAGTTCAGAACCATGTTTCTGTGAATAACTCTTGAACCGTAAGTCACAGACGCTCGCTCTTGGCTGCATTCGTTTCAGCTCGTGGCAGCCAGTCTAAAAAACACTATATTGGACTTCTCTGGATGTTTCCCAGGCGAGCTATTAGCAGCATGTTCAGAACCACTGTTTCTGAGGCTAATTCTTGAACCGTAAGTCATAGACGCTCGATCTTGGCGGCATTCGTCTCAGCGCCTGGCAATTAGTATAGAAGCACTGTTTCCAACTGTTTCTGAGGCTAATTCTTGAACCGTAAGTCTTAGACGCTTGATCTTGGCGGCATTCGTCTCAGCGCCTGGCAATTAGTATAGAAGCAGTCTTTGACTTATCTGAAAGTTTCCCAGGCGAGCTATTGACAAGTAAATCCTAGACGCTCGATCTTGGTTATTTTCGCTTTCGCGGCTGGCAGCAAAGTTGAGAACCATGTTTCTGTTAATAACTCTTGAACCGTAAGTGACAGACGCTCGCTCTTGGCTGCATTCGTTTCAGCTCGTGGCAGCCAGTCTAAAAAACACTATCTTGGACTTCTCTGGATGTTTCCCAGGCGAGCTATTGGCAGCATGTTCAGAACCACTGTTTCTGAGGCTAATTCTTGAACCGTAAGTCTTAGACGCTTGAACTTGGCGGCATTCGTCTCAGCGCCTGGCAATTAGTATGGAAGCACTGTCTTTGACTTCTCTGGATGTTTCCCAGGCGAGCTATTCACAAGTAAATCCTAGACGCTCGATCTTGGTTACTTTCGCTTTCGCGGCTGGCAGCAAAGTTCAGAACCATGTTTCTGTGAATAACTCTTGAACCGTAAGTCACAGACGCTCGCTCTTGGCTGCATTCGTTTAAGCTCGTGGCAGCCAGTCTAAAAAACACTATCTTGGACTTCTCTGGATGTTTCCCAGGCGAGCTATTGGCAGCATGTTCAGAACCACTGTTTCTGAGGCTAATTCTTGAACCGTAAGTCATAGACGCTCGATCTTGGCGGCATTCGTCTCAGCGCCTGGCAATTAGTATAGAAGCACTGTTTCCCACTGTTTCTGAGGCTAATTCTTGAACCGTAAGTCTTAGACGCTTGATCCTTGCGGCATTCGTCTCAGCGCCTGGCAATTAGTATAGCTGCACTGTCTTTGAGTTCTCTGGATGTTTTCCAGGCGAGCTATTCACAAGTAAATCCTAGACGCTCGATCTTGGTTGCTTTCGCTTTCGCGGCTGGCAGCAAAGTTCAGAACCATGTTTCTGTGAATAACTCTTGAACCGTAAGTGACAGACGCTCGCTCTTGGCTGCATTCGTTTCAGCTCGTGGCAGCCAGTCTAAAAAACACTATCTTGGACTTCTCTGGATGTTTCCCAGGCGAGCTATTGGCAGCATGTTCAGAACCACTGTTTCTGAGGCTAATTCTTGAACCGTAAGTCTTAGACGCTTGATCTTGGCGGCATTCGTCTCAGCGCCTGGCAATTAGTATAGAAGCACTGTCTTTGACTTCTCTGGATGTTTCCCAGGCGAGCTATTCACAAGTAAATCCTAGACGCTCGATCTTGGTTACTTTCGCTTTCGCGGCTGGCAGCAAAGTTCAGAACCATGCTTCTGTGAATAACTCTTGAACCGTAAGTCACAGACGCTCGCTCTTGGCTGCATTCGTTTCAGCTCGTGGCAGCCAGTCTAAAAAACACTATATTGGACTTCTCTGGATGTTTCCCAGGCGAGCTATTAGCAGCATGTTCAGAACCACTGTTTCTGAGGCTAATTCTTGAACCGTAAGTCATAGACGCTCGATCTTGGCGGCATTCGTCTCAGCGCCTGGCAATTAGTATAGAAGCACTGTTTTCCACTGTTTCTGAGGCTAATTCTTGAACCGTAAGTCTTAGACGCTTGATCTTGGCGGCATTCGTCTCAGCGCCTGGCAATTAGTATAGAAGCAGTCTTTGACTTATCTGAAAGTTTCCCAGGCGAGCTATTGACAAGTAAATCCTAGACGCTCGATCTTGGTTGCTTTCGCTTTCGCGGCTGGCAGCAAAGTTCAGAACCATGTTTCTGTGAATAACTCTTGAACCGTAAGTGACAGACGCTCGCTCTTGGCTGCATTCGTTTCAGCTCGTGGCAGCCAGTCTAAAAAACACTATATTGGACTTCTCTGGATGTTTCCCAGGCGAGCTATTAGCAGCATGTTCAGAACCACTGTTTCTGAGGCTAATTCTTGAACCGTAAGTCATAGACGCTCGATCTTGGCGGCATTCGTCTCAGCGCCTGGCAATTAGTATAGAAGCACTGTTTCCCACTGTTTCTGAGGCTAATTCTTGAACCGTAAGTCATAGACGCTCGATCTTGGCGGCATTCGTCTCAGCGCCTGGCAATTAGTATAGAAGCACTGTTTCCCACTGTTTCTGAGGCTAATTCTTGAACCGTAAGTCTTAGACGCTTGATCCTTGCGGCATTCGTCTCAGCGCCTGGCAATTAGTATAGCTGCACTGTCTTTGACTTCTCTGGATGTTTTCCAGGCGAGCTATTCACAAGTAAATCCTAGACGCTCGATCTTGGTTGCTTTCGCTTTCGCGGCTGGCAGCAAAGTTCAGAACCATGTTTCTGTGAATAACTCTTGAACCGTAAGTGACAGACGCTCGCTCTTGGCTGCATTCGTTTCAGCTCGTGGCAGCCAGTCTAAAAAACACTATCTTGGACTTCTCTGGATGTTTCCCAGGCGAGCTATTGGCAGCATGTTCAGAACCACTGTTTCTGAGGCTAATTCTTGAACCGTAAGTCTTAGACGCTTGATCTTGGCGGCATTCGTCTCAGCGCCTGGCAATTAGTATAGAAGCACTGTCTTTGACTTCTCTGGATGTTTCCCAGGCGAGCTATTCACAAGTAAATCCTAGACGCTCGATCTTGGTTACTTTCGCTTTCGCGGCTGGCAGCAAAGTTCAGAACCATGCTTCTGTGAATAACTCTTGAACCGTAAGTCACAGACGCTCGCTCTTGGCTGCATTCGTTTCAGCTCGTGGCAGCCAGTCTAAAAAACACTATATTGGACTTCTCTGGATGTTTCCCAGGCGAGCTATTAGCAGCATGTTCAGAACCACTGTTTCTGAGGCTAATTCTTGAACCGTAAGTCATAGACGCTCGATCTTGGCGGCATTCGTCTCAGCGCCTGGCAATTAGTATAGAAGCACTGTTTCCCACTGTTTCTGAGGCTAATTCTTGAACCGTAAGTCTTAGACGCTTGATCTTGGCGGCATTCGTCTCAGCGCCTGGCAATTAGTATAGAAGCAGTATTTGACTTATCTGAAAGTTTCCCAGGCGAGCTATTGACAAGTAAATCCTAGACGCTCGATCTTGGTTATTTTCGCTTTCGCGGCTGGCAGCAAAGTTCAGAACCATGTTTCTGTGAATAACTCTTGAACCGTAAGTGACAGACGCTCGCTCTTGGCTGCATTCGTTTCAGCTCGTGGCAGCCAGTCTAAAAAACACTATCTTGGACTTCTCTGGATGTTTCCCAGGCGAGCTATTGGCAGCATGTTCAGAACCACTGTTTCTGAGGCTAATTCTTGAACCGTAAGTCATAGACGCTCGATCTTGGCGGCATTCGTCTCAGCGCCTGGCAATTAGTATAGAAGCACTGTTTCCCACTGTTTCTGAGGCTAATTCTTGAACCGTAAGTCTTAGACGCTTGATCCTTGCGGCATTCGTCTCAGCGCCTGGCAATTAGTATAGCTGCACTGTCTTTGACTTCTCTGGATGTTTTCCAGGCGAGCTATTCACAAGTAAATCCTAGACGCTCGATCTTGGTTGCTTTCGCTTTCGCGGCTGGCAGCAAAGTTCAGAACCATGTTTCTGTGAATAACTCTTGAACCGTAAGTGACAGACGCTCGCTCTTGGCTGCATTCGTTTCAGCTCGTGGCAGCCAGTCTAAAAAACACTATATTGGACTTCTCTGGATGTTTCCCAGGCGAGCTATTAGCAGCATGTTCAGAACCACTGTTTCTGAGGCTAATTGTTGAACCGTAAGTCATAGACGCTCGATCTTGGCGGCATTCGTCTCAGCGCCTGGCAATTAGTATAGAAGCACTGTTTCCCACTGTTTCTGAGGCTAATTCTTGAACCGTAAGTCTTAGACGCTTGATCTTGGCGGCATTCGTCTCAGCGCCTGGCAATTAGTATAGAAGCAGTCTTTGACTTATCTGAAAGTTTCCCAGGCGAGCTATTGACAAGTAAATCCTAGACGCTCGATCTTGGTTATTTTCGCTTTCGCGGCTGGCAGCAAAGTTCAGAACCATGTTTCTGTGAATAACTCTTGAACCGTAAGTGACAGACGCTCGCTCTTGGCTGCATTCGTTTCAGCTCGTGGCAGCCAGTCTAAAAAACACTATCTTGGACTTCTCTGGATGTTTCCCAGGCGAGCTATTGGCAGCATGTTCAGAACCACTGTTTCTGAGGCTAATTCTTGAACCGTAAGTCATAGACGCTCGATCTTGGCGGCATTCGTCTCAGCGCCTGGCAATTAGTATGGAAGCACTGTCTTTGACTTCTCTGGATGTTTCCCAGGCGAGCTATTCACAAGTAAATCCTAGACGCTCGATCTTGGTTACTTTCGCTTTCGCGGCTGGCAGCAAAGTTCAGAACCATGTTTCTGTGAATAACTCTTGAACCGTAAGTCACAGACGCTCGCTCTTGGCTGCATTCGTTTCAGCTCGTGGCAGCCAGTCTAAAAAACACTATCTTGGACTTCTCTGGATGTTTCCCAGGCGAGCTATTGGCAGCATGTTCAGAACCACTGTTTCTGAGGCTAATTCTTGAACCGTAAGTCATAGACGCTCGATCTTGGCGGCATTCGTCTCAGCGCCTGGCAATTAGTATAGAAGCACTGTTTCCCACTGTTTCTGAGGCTAATTCTTGAACCGTAAGTCTTAGACGCTTGATCCTTGCGGCATTCGTCTCAGCGCCTGGCAATTAGTATAGCTGCACTGTCTTTGACTTCTCTGGATGTTTTCCAGGCGAGCTATTCACAAGTAAATCCTAGACGCTCGATCTTGGTTGCTTTCGCTTTCGCGGCTGGCAGCAAAGTTCAGAACCATGTTTCTGTGAATAACTCTTGAACCGTAAGTGACAGACGCTCGCTCTTGGCTGCATTCGTTTCAGCTCGTGGCAGCCAGTCTAAAAAACACTATCTTGGACTTCTCTGGATGTTTCCCCGGCGAGCTATTGGCAGCATGTTCAAAACCACTGTTTCTGAGGCTAATTCTTGAACCGTAAGTCATAGACGCTCGATCTTGGCGGCATTCGTCTCAGCGCCTGGCAATTAATATAGAAGCACTGTTTCCCACTGTTTCTGAGGCTAATTATTGAACCGTAAGTCTTAGACGCTTGATCTTGGCGGCATTCGTCTCAGCGCCTGGCAATTAGTATGGAAGCACTATCTTTGACTTCTCTGGATGTTTCCCAGGCGAGCTATTGACAAGTAAATCCTAGACGCTCGATCTTGGTTATTTTCGCTTTCGCGGCTGGCAGCAAAGTTCAGAACCATGTTTCTGTGAATAACTCTTGAACCGTAAGTCAAAGACGCTCGCTCTTGGCTGCATTCGTTTCAGCTCGTGGCAGCCAGTCTAAAAAACACTATCTTGGACTTCTCTGGATGTTTCCCAGGCGATCTATTGGCAGCATGTTCAGAACCACTGGTTCTGAGGCTAATTCTTGAACCGTAAGTCATAGACGCTCGATCTTGGCGGCATTCGTCTCAGCGCCTGGCAATTAGTATAGAAGCACTGTCTTTGACTTCTCTGGATGTTTCCCAGGCGAGCTATTGACAAGTAAATCCTAGACGCTCGATCTTGGTTACTTTCGCTTTCGCGGCTGGCAGCAAAGTTCAGAACCATGTTTCTGTGAATAACTCTTGAACCGTAAGTCACAGACGCTCGCTCTTGGCTGCATTCGTTTCAGCTCGTGGCAGCCAGTCTAAAAAACACTATCTTGGACTTCTCTGGATGTTTCCCAGGCGAGCTATTGGCAGCATGTTCAGAACCACTGTTTCTGAGGCTAATTCTTGAACCGTAAGTCATAGACGCTCGATCTTGGCGGCATTCGTCTCAGCGCCTGGCAATTAGTATAGAAGCACTGTTTCCCACTGTTTCTGAGGCTAATTCTTGAACCGTAAGTCTTAGACGCTTGATCCTTGCGGCATTCGTCTCAGCGCCTGGCAATTAGTATAGCTGCACTGTCTTTGACTTCTCTGGATGTTTTCCAGGCGAGCTATTCACAAGTAAATCCTAGACGCTCGATCTTGGTTGCTTTCGCTTTCGCGGCTGGCAGCAAAGTTCAGAACCATGTTTCTGTGAATAACTCTTGAACCGTAAGTGACAGACGCTCGCTCTTGGCTGCATTCGTTTCAGCTCGTGGCAGCCAGTCTAAAAAACACTATCTTGGACTTCTCTGGATGTTTCCCAGGCGATCTATTGGCAGCATGTTCAGAACCACTGTTTCTGAGGCTAATTCTTGAACCGTAAGTCTTAGACGCTTGATCTTGGCGGCATTCGTCTCAGCGCCTGGCAATTAGTATAGAAGCACTGTCTTTGACTTCTCTGGATGTTTCCCAGGCGAGCTATTCACAAATAAATCCTAGACGCTCGATCTTGGTTACTTTCGCTTTCGCGGCTGGCAGCAAAGTTCAGAACCATGTTTCTGTGAATAACTCTTGAACCGTAAGTCACAGACGCTCGCTCTTGGCTGCATTCGTTTCAGCTCGTGGCAGCCAGTCTAAAAAACACTATATTGGACATCTCTGGATGTTTCCCAGGCGAGCTATTAGCAGCATGTTCAGAACCACTGTTTCTGAGGCTAATTCTTGAACCGTAAGTCATAGACGCTCGATCTTGGCGGCATTCGTCTCAGGGCCTGGCAATTAGTATAGAAGCACTGTTTCCCACTGTTTCTGAGGCTAATTCTTGAACCGTAAGTCTTAGACGCTTGATCTTGGCGGCATTCGTCTCAGCGCCTGGCAATTAGTATAGAAGCAGTCTTTGACTTATCTGAAAGTTTCCCAGGCGAGCTATTGACAAGTAAATCCTAGACGCTCGATCTTGGTTATTTTCGCTTTCGCGGCTGGCAGCAAAGTTCAGAACCATGTTTCTGTGAATAACTCTTGAACCGTAAGTGACAGACGCTCGCTCTTGGCTGCATTCGTTTCAGCTCGTGGCAGCCAGTCTAAAAAACACTATCTTGGACTTCTCTGGATGTTTCCCAGGCGAGCTATTGGCAGCATGTTCAGAACCACTGTTTCTGAGGCTAATTCTTGAACCGTAAGTCATAGACGCTCGATCTTGGCGGCATTCGTCTCAGCGCCTGGCAATTAGTATAGAAGCACTGTTTCCCACTGTTTCTGAGGCTAATTCTTGAACCGTAAGTCTTAGACGCTTGATCCTTGCGGCATTCGTCTCAGCGCCTGGCAATTAGTATAGCTGCACTGTCTTTGACTTCTCTGGATGTTTTCCAGGCGAGCTATTCACAAGTAAATCCTAGACGCTCGATCTTGGTTGCTTTCTTTTTCGCGGCTGGCAGCAAAGTTCAGAACCATGTTTCTGTGAATAACTCTTGAACCGTAAGTGACAGACGCTCGCTCTTGGCTGCATTCGTTTCAGCTCGTGGCAGCCAGTCTAAAAAACACTATCTTGGACTTCTCTGGATGTTTCCCAGGCGAGCTATTGGCAGCATGTTCAGAACCACTGTTTCTGAGGCTAATTCTTGAACCGTAAGTCTTAGACGCTTGATCTTGGCGGCATTCGTCTCAGCGCCTGGCAATTAGTATAGAAGCACTGTCTTTGACTTCTCTGGATGTTTCCCAGGCGAGCTATTCACAAGTAAATCCTAGACGCTCGATCTTGGTTACTTTCGCTTTCGCGGCTGGCAGCAAAGTTCAGAACCATGTTTCTGTGAATAACTCTTGAACCGTAAGTCTTAGACGCTTGATCCTTGCGGCATTCGTCTCAGCGCCTGGCAATTAGTATAGCTGCACTGTCTTTGACTTCTCTGGATGTTTTCCAGGCGAGCTATTCACAAGTAAATCCTAGACGCTCGATCTTGGTTGCTTTCTTTTTCGCGGCTGGCAGCAAAGTTCAGAACCATGTTTCTGTGAATAACTCTTGAACCGTAAGTGACAGACGCTCGCTCTTGGCTGCATTCGTTTCAGCTCGTGGCAGCCAGTCTAAAAAACACTATCTTGGACTTCTCTGGATGTTTCCCAGGCGAGCTATTGGCAGCATGTTCAGAACCACTGTTTCTGAGGCTAATTCTTGAACCGTAAGTCTTAGACGCTTGATCTTGGCGGCATTCGTCTCAGCGCCTGGCAATTAGTATAGAAGCACTGTCTTTGACTTCTCTGGATGTTTCCCAGGCGAGCTATTCACAAGTAAATCCTAGACGCTCGATCTTGGTTACTTTCGCTTTCGCGGCTGGCAGCAAAGTTCAGAACCATGTTTCTGTGAATAACTCTTGAACCGTAAGTCACAGACGCTCGCTCTTGGCTGCATTCGTTTCAGCTCGTGGCAGCCAGTCTAAAAAACACTATATTGGACATCTCTGGATGTTTCCCAGGCGAGCTATTAGCAGCATGTTCAGAACCACTGTTTCTGAGGCTAATTCTTGAACCGTAAGTCTTAGACGCTTGATCTTGGCGGCATTCGTCTCAGCGCCTGGCAATTAGTATAGAAGCAGTCTTTGACTTATCTGAAAGTTTCCCAGGCGAGCTATTGACAAGTAAATCCTAGACGCTCGATCTTGGTTTTTTTCGCTTTCGCGGCTGGCAGCAAAGTTCAGAACCATGTTTCTGTGAATAACTCTTGAACCGTAAGTGACAGACGCTCGCTCTTGGCTGCATTCGTTTCAGCTCGTGGCAGCCAGTCTAAAAAACACTATCTTGGACTTCTCTGGATGTTTCCCAGGCGAGCTATTGGCAGCATGTTCAGAACCACTGTTTCTGAGGCTAATTCTTGAACCGTAAGTCATAGACGCTCGATCTTGGCGGCATTCGTCTCAGCGCCTGGCAATTAGTATAGAAGCACTGTTTCCCACTGTTTCTGAGGCTAATTCTTGAACCGTAAGTCTTAGACGCTTGATCCTTGCGGCATTCGTCTCAGCGCCTGGCAATTAGTATAGCTGCACTGTCTTTGACTTCTCTGGATGTTTTCCAGGCGAGCTATTCACAAGTAAATCCTAGACGCTCGATCTTGGTTGCTTTCGCTTTCGCGGCTGGCAGCAAAGTTCAGAACCATGTTTATGTGAATAACTTTTGAACCGTAAGTCACAGACGCTCGCTCTTGGCTGCATTCGTTTCAGCTCGTGGCAGCCAGTCTAAAAAACACTATCTTGGACTTCTCTGGATGTTTCCCCGGCGAGCTATTGGCAGCATGTTCAAAACCACTGTTTCTGAGGCTAATTCTTGAACCGTAAGTCATAGACGCTCGATCTTGGCGGCATTCGTCTCAGCGCCTGGCAATTAGTATAGAAGCACTGTTTCCCACTGTTTCTGAGGCTAATTATTGAACCGTAAGTCTTAGACGCTTGATCTTGGCGGCATTCGTCTCAGCGCCTGGCAATTAGTATGGAAGCACTATCTTTGAATTCTCTGGATGTTTCCCAGGCGAGCTATTGACAAGTAAATCCTAGACGCTCGATCTTGGTTATTTTCGCTTTCGCGGCTGGCAGCAAAGTTCAGAACCATGTTTCTGTGAATAACTCTTGAACCGTAAGTCAAAGACGCTCGCTCTTGGCTGCATTCGTTTCAGCTCGTGGCAGCCAGTCTAAAAAACACTATCTTGGACTTCTCTGGATGTTTCCCAGGCGATCTATTGGCAGCATGTTCAGAACCACTGTTTCTGAGGCTAATTCTTGAACCGTAAGTCATAGACGCTCGATCTTGGCGGCATTCGTCTCAGCGCCTGGCAATTAGTATAGAAGCACTGTTTCCCACTGTTTCTGAGGCTAATTCTTGAACCGTAAGTCTTAGACGCTTGATCCTTGCGGCATTCGTCTCAGCGCCTGGCAATTAGTATAGCTGCACTGTCTTTGACTTCTCTGGATGTTTTCCAGGCGAGCTATTCACAAGTAAATCCTAGACGCTCGATCTTGGTTGCTTTCGCTTTCGCGGCTGGCAGCAAAGTTCAGAACCATGTTTCTGTGAATAACTCTTGAACCGTAAGTGACAGACGCTCGCTCTTGGCTGCATTCGTTTCAGCTCGTGGCAGCCAGTCTAAAAAACACTATCTTGGACTTCTCTGGATGTTTCCCAGGCGAGCTATTGGCAGCATGTTCAGAACCACTGTTTCTGAGGCTAATTCTTGAACCGTAAGTCTTAGACGCTTGATCTTGGCGGCATTCGTCTCAGCGCCTGGCAATTAGTATAGAAGCACTGTTTCCCACTGTTTCTGAGGCTAATTCTTGAACCGTAAGTCTTAGACGCTTGATCTTGGCGGCATTCGTCTCAGCGCCTGGCAATTAGTATAGAAGCAGTCTTTGACTTATCTGAAAGTTTCCCAGGCGAGCTATTGACAAGTAAATCCTAGACGCTCGATCTTGGTTATTTTCGCTTTCGCGGCTGGCAGCAAAGTTCAGAACCATGTTTCTGTGAATAACTCTTGAACCGTAAGTGACAGACGCTCGCTCTTGGCTGCATTCGTTTCAGCTCGTGGCAGCCAGTCTAAAAAACACTATCTTGGACTTCTCTGGATGTTTCCCAGGCGAGCTATTGGCAGCATGTTCAGAACCACTGTTTCTGAGGCTAATTCTTGAACCGTAAGTCATAGACGCTCGATCTTGGCGGCATTCGTCTCAGCGCCTGGCAATTAGTATAGAAGCACTGTTTCCCACTGTTTCTGAGGCTAATTCTTGAACCGTAAGTCTTAGACGCTTGATCTTGGCGGCATTCGTCTCAGCGCCTGGCAATTAGTATAGCTGCACTGTCTTTGACTTCTCTGGATGTTTTCCAGGCGAGCTATTCACAAGTAAATCCTAGACGCTCGATCTTGGTTGCTTTCGCTTTCGCGGCTGGCAGCAAAGTTCAGAACCATGTTTATGTGAATAACTTTTGAACCGTAAGTCACAGACGCTCGCTCTTGGCTGCATTCGTTTCAGCTCGTGGCAGCCAGTCTAAAAAAAAACACTATCTTGGACTTCTCTGGATGTTTCCCAGGCGAGCTATTGGCAGCATGTTCAGAACCACTGTTTCTGAGGCTAATTCTTGAACCGTAAGTCATAGACGCTCGATCTTGGCGGCATTCGTCTCAGCGCCTGGCAATTAGTATAGAAGCACTGTCTTTGACTTCTCTGGATGTTTCCCAGGCGAGCTATTGACTAGTAAATCCTAGACGCTCGATCTTGGTTATTTTCGCTTTCGCGGCTGGCAGCAAAGTTCCGAACCATGTTTCTGTGAATAACTCTTGAACCGTAAGTCACAGACGCTCGCTCTTGGCTGCATTCGTTTCAGCTCGTGGCAGCCAGTCTAAAAAACACTATCTTGGACTTCTCTGGATGTTTCCCAGGCGAGCTATTGGCAGCATGTTTTGAACCACTGTTTCTGAGGCTAATTCTTGAACCGTAAGTCATAGACGCTCGATCTTGGCGGCATTCGTCTCAGCGCCTGGCAATTAGTATAGAAGCACTGTTTCCCACTGTTTCTGAGGCTAATTCTTGAACCGTAAGTCTTAGACGCTTGATCTTGGCGGCATTCGTCTCAGCGCCTGGCAATTAGTATAGAAGCACTGTCTTTGACTTCTCTGGATGTTTCCCAGGCGAGCTATTCACAAGTAAATCCTAGACGCTCGATCTTGGTTACTTTCGCTTTCGCGGCTGGCAGCAAAGTTCAGAACCATGTTTCTGTGAATAACTCTTGAACCGTAAGTCACAGACGCTCGCTCTTGGCTGCATTCGTTTCAGCTCGTGGCAGCCAGTCTAAAAAAACACTATCTTGGACTTCTCTGGATGTTTCCCAGGCGAGCTATTGGCAGCATGTTCAGAACCACTGTTTCTGAGGCTAATTCTTGAACCGTAAGTCATAGACGCTCGATCTTGGCGGCATTCGTCTCAGCGCCTGGCAATTAGTATAGAAGCACTGTCTTTGACTTCTCTGGATGTTTCCCAGGCGAACTATTGACTAGTAAATCCTAGACGCTCGATCTTGGTTATTTTCGCTTTCGCAGCTGGCAGCAAAGTTCCGAACCATGTTTCTGTGAATAACTCTTGAACCGTAAGTCACAGACGCTCGCTCTTGGCTGCATTCGTTTCAGCTCGTGGCAGCCAGTCTAAAAAACACTATCTTGGACTTCTCTGGATGTTTCCCAGGCGAGCTATTGGCAGCATGTTTTGAACCACTGTTTCTGAGGCTAATTCTTGAACCGTAAGTCATAGACGCTCGATCTTGGCGGCATTCGTCTCAGCGCCTGGCAATTAGTATAGAAGCACTGTTTCCCACTGTTTCTGAGGCTAATTCTTGAACCGTAAGTCTTAGACGCTTGATCTTTGCGGCATTCGTCTCAGCGCCTGGCAATTAGTATAGAAGCACTGTCTTTGACTTTTCTGGATGTTTCCCAGGCGAGCTATTCACAAGTAAATCCTAGACGCTCGATCTTGGTTACTTTCGCTTTCGCGGCTGGCAGCAAAGTTCAGAACCATGTTTCTGTGAATAACTCTTGAATCGTAAGTCACAGACGCTCGCTCTTGGTTGCATTCGTTTCAGCTCGTGGCAGCCAGTCTAAAAAACACTATATTGGACTTCTCTGGATGTTTCCCAGGCGAGCTATTAGCAGCATGTTCAGAACCACTGTTTCTGAGGCTAATTCTTGAACCGTAAGTCATAGACGCTCGATCTTGGCGGCATTCGTCTCAGCGCCTGGCAATTAATATAGAAGCACTGTTTCCCACTGTTTCTGAGGCTAATTCTTGAACCGTAAGTCTTAGACGCTTGATCTTGGCGGCATTCGTCTCAGCGCCTGGCAATTAGTATGGAAGCACTGTCTTTGACTTATCTGAAAGTTTCCCAGGCGAGCTATTCACAAGTAAATCCTAGACGCTCGATCTTGGTTACTTTCGCTTTCGCGGCTGGCAGCAAAGTTCCGAACCATGTTTATGTGAATAACTCTTGAACCGTAGGTCACAGACGCTCGCTCTTGGCTGCATTCGTTTCAGCTCGTGGCAGCCAGTCTAAAAAACACTATCTTGGACTTCTCTGGATGTTTCCCAGGCGAGCTATTGGCAGCATGTTTTGAACCACTGTTTCTGAGGCTAATTCTTGAACCGTAAGTCATAGACGCTCGATCTTGGCGGCATTCGTCTCAGCGCCTGGCAATTAGTATAGAAGCACTGTTTCCCACTGTTTCTGAGGCTAATTCTTGAACCGTAAGTCTTAGACGCTTGATCTTGGCGGCATTCGTCTCAGCGCCTGGCAATTAGTATAGAAGCACTGTCTTTGACTTCTCTGGATGTTTCCCAGGCGAGCTATTCACAAGTAAATCCTAGACGCTCGATCTTGGTTACTTTCGCTTTCGCGGCTGGCAGCAAAGTTCAGAACCATGTTTCTGTGAATAACTCTTGAACCGTAAGTCACAGACGCTCGCTCTTGGCTGCATTCGTTTCAGCTCGTGGCAGCCAGTCTAAAAAAACACTATCTTGGACTTCTCTGGATGTTTCCCAGGCGAGCTATTGGCAGCATGTTCAAAACCACTGTTTCTGAGGCTAATTCTTGAACCGTAAGTCATAGACGCTCGATCTTGGCGGCATTCGTCTCAGCGCCTGGCAATTAGTATAGAAGCACTGTTTCCCACTGTTTCTGAGGCTAATTCTTGAACCGTAAGTCATAGACGCTCGATCTTGGCGGCATTCGTCTCAGCGCCTGGCAATTAGTATAGAAGCACTGTTTCCCACTGTTTCTGAGGCTAATTCTTGAACCGTAAGTCTTAGACGCTTGATCTTGGCGGCATTCGTCTCAGCGCCTGGCAATTAGTATAGAAGCACTGTCTTTGACTTATCTGAAAGTTTCCCAGGCGAGCTATTCACAAGTAAATCCTAGACGCTCGATCTTGGTTATTTTCGCTTTCGCGGCTGGCAGCAAAGTTCCGAACCATGTTTATGTGAATAACTCTTGAACCGTAAGTCACAGACGCTCGCTCTTGGCTGCATTCGTTTCAGCTCGTGGCAGCCAGTCTAAAAAACACTATCTTGGACTTCTCTGGATGTTTCCCAGGCGAGCTATTGGCAGCATGTTTTGAACCACTGTTTCTGAGGCTAATTCTTGAACCGTAAGTCATAGACGCTCGATCTTGGCGGCATTCGTCTCAGCGCCTGGCAATTAGTATAGAAGCACTGTTTCCCACTGTTTCTGAGGCTAATTCTTGAACCGTAAGTCTTAGACGCTTGATCTTGGCGGCATTCGTCTCAGCGCCTGGCAATTAGTATAGAAGCACTGTCTTTGACTTCTCTGGATGTTTCCCAGGCGAGCTATTCACAAGTAAATCCTAGACGCTCGATCTTGGTTACTTTCGCTTTCGCGGCTGGCAGCAAAGTTCAGAACCATGTTTCTGTGAATAACTCTTGAATCGTAAGTCACAGACGCTCGCTCTTGGTTGCATTCGTTTCAGCTCGTGGCAGCCAGTCTAAAAAACACTATATTGGACTTCTCTGGATGTTTCCCAGGCGAGCTATTAGCAGCATGTTCAGAACCACTGTTTCTGAGGCTAATTCTTGAACCGTAAGTCATAGACGCTCGATCTTGGCGGCATTCGTCTCAGCGCCTGGCAATTAGTATAGAAGCACTGTTTCCCACTGTTTCTGAGGCTAATTCTTGAACCGTAAGTCTTAGACGCTTGATCTTGGCGGCATTCGTCTCAGCGCCTGGCAATTAGTATAGCTGCACTGTCTTTGACTTCTCTGGATGTTTTCCAGGCGAGCTATTCACAAGTAAATCCTAGACGCTCGATCTTGGTTGCTTTCGCTTTCGCGGCTGGCAGCAAAGTTCAGAACCATGTTTATGCGAATAACTTTTGAACCGTAAGTCACAGACGCTCGCTCTTGGCTGCATTCGTTTCAGCTCGTGGCAGCCAGTCTAAAAAAACACTATCTTGGACTTCTCTGGATGTTTCCCAGGCGAGCTATTGGCAGCATGTTCAGAACCACTGTTTCTGAGGCTAATTCTTGAACCGTAAGTCATAGACGCTCGATCTTGGCGGCATTCGTCTCAGCGCCTGGCAATTAGTATAGAAGCACTGTCTTTGACTTCTCTGGATGTTTCCCAGGCGAGCTATTGACTAGTAAATCCTAGACGCTCGATCTTGGTTATTTTCGCTTTCGCGGCTGGCAGCAAAGTTCCGAACCATGTTTCTGTGAATAACTCTTGAACCGTAAGTCACAGACGCTCGCTCTTGGCTGCATTCGTTTCAGCTCGTGGCAGCCAGTCTAAAAAACACTATCTTGGACTTCTCTGGATGTTTCCCAGGCGAGCTATTGGCAGCATGTTTTGAACCACTGTTTCTGAGGCTAATTCTTGAACCGTAAGTCATGGACGCTCGATCTTGGCGGCATTCGTCTCAGCGCCTGGCAATTAGTATAGAAGCACTGTCTTTGACTTCTCTGGATGTTTCCCAGGCGAGCTATTCACAAGTAAATCCTAGACGCTCGATCTTGGTTACTTTCGCTTTCGCGGCTGGCAGCAAAGTTCAGAACCATGTTTCTGTGAATAACTCTTGAACCGTAAGTCACAGACGCTCGCTCTTGGCTGCATGCGTTTCAGCTCGTGGCAGCCAGTCTAAAAAAACACTATCTTGGACTTCTCTGGATGTTTCCCAGGCGAGCTATTGGCAGCATGTTCAGAACCACTGTTTCTGAGGCTAATTCTTGAACCGTAAGTCATAGACGCTCGATCTTGGCGCAATTCGTCTCAGCGCCTGGCAATTAGTACAGAAGCACTGTTTCCCACTGTTTCTGAGGCTAATTCTTGAACCGTAAGTCATAGACGCTCGATCTTGGCGGCATTCGTCTCAGCGCCTGGCAATTAGTATAGAAGCACTGTTTCCCACTGTTTCTGAGGCTAATTCTTGAACCGTAAGTCTTAGACGCTTGATCTTGGCGGCATAAGTCTCAGCGCCTGGCAATTAGTATAGAAGCACTGTCTTTGACTTATCTGAAAGTTTCCCAGGCGAGCTATTCACAAGTAAATCCTAGACGCTCGATCTTGGTTATTTTCGCTTTCGCGGCTGGCAGCAAAGTTCCGAACCATGTTTATGTGAATAACTCTTGAACCGTAGGTCACAGACGCTCGCTCTTGGCTGCATTCGTTTCAGCTCGTGGCAGCCAGTCTAAAAAACACTATCTTGGACTTCTCTGGATGTTTCCCAGGCGAGCTATTGGCAGCATGTTTTGAACCACTGTTTCTGAGGCTAATTCTTGAACCGTAAGTCATAGACGCTCGATCTTGGCGGCATTCGTCTCATCGCCTGGCAATTAGTATAGAAGCACTGTTTCCCACTGTTTCTGAGGCTAATTCTTGAACCGTAAGTCTTAGACGCTTGATCTTGGCGGCATTCGTCTCAGCGCCTGGCAATTAGTATAGAAGCACTGTCTTTGACTTCTCTGGATGTTTCCCAGGCGAGCTATTCACAAGTAAATCCTAGACGCTCGATCTTGGTTACTTTCGCTTTCGCGGCTGGCAGCAAAGTTCAGAACCATGTTTCTGTGAATAACTCTTGAACCGTAAGTCACAGACGCTCGCTCTTGGCTGCATTCGTTTCAGCTCGTGGCAGCCAGTCTAAAAAAACACTATCTTGGACTTCTCTGGATGTTTCCCAGGCGAGCTATTGGCAGCATGTTCAAAACCACTGTTTCTGAGGCTAATTCTTGAACCGTAAGTCATAGACGCTCGATCTTGGCGGCATTCGTCTCAGCGCCTGGCAATTAGTATAGAAGCACTGTTTCCCACTGTTTCTGAGGCTAATTCTTGAACCGTAAGTCATAGACGCTCGATCTTGGCGGCATTCGTCTCAGCGCCTGGCAATTAGTATAGAAGCACTGTTTCCCACTGTTTCTGAGGCTAATTCTTGAACCGTAAGTCTTAGACGCTTGATCTTGGCGGCATTCGTCTCAGCGCCTGGCAATTAGTATAGAAGCACTGTCTTTGACTTATCTGAAAGTTTCCCAGGCGAGCTATTCACAAGTAAATCCTAGACGCTCGATCTTGGTTATTTTCGCTTTCGCGGCTGGCAGCAAAGTTCCGAACCATGTTTATGTGAATAACTCTTGAACCGTAAGTCACAGACGCTCGCTCTTGGCTGCATTCGTTTCAGCTCGTGGCAGCCAGTCTAAAAAACACTATCTTGGACTTCTCTGGATGTTTCCCAGGCGAGCTATTGGCAGCATGTTTTGAACCACTGTTTCTGAGGCTAATTCTTGAACCGTAAGTCATAGACGCTCGATCTTGGCGGCATTCGTCTCAGCGCCTGGCAATTAGTATAGAAGCACTGTTTCCCACTGTTTCTGAGGCTAATTCTTGAACCGTGAGTCTTAGACGCTTGATCTTGGCGGCATTCGTCTCAGCGCCTGGCAATTAGTATAGAAGCACTGTCTTTGACTTCTCTGGATGTTTCCCAGGCGAGCTATTCACAAGTAAATCCTAGACGCTCGATCTTGGTTACTTTCGCTTTCGCGGCTGGCAGCAAAGTTCAGAACCATGTTTCTGTGAATAACTCTTGAATCGTAAGTCACAGACGCTCGCTCTTGGTTGCATTCGTTTCAGCTCGTGGCAGCCAGTCTAAAAAACACTATATTGGACTTCTCTGGATGTTTCCCAGGCGAGCTATTAGCAGCATGTTCAGAACCACTGTTTCTGAGGCTAATTCTTGAACCGTAAGTCATAGACGCTCGATCTTGGCGGCATTCGTCTCAGCGCCTGGCAATTAGTATAGAAGCACTGTTTCCCACTGTTTCTGAGGCTAATTCTTGAACCGTAAGTCTTAGACGCTTGATCTTGGCGGCATTCGTCTCAGCGCCTGGCAATTAGTATAGCTGCACTGTCTTTGACTTCTCTGGATGTTTTCCAGGCGAGCTATTCACAAGTAAATCCTAGACGCTCGATCTTGGTTGCTTTCGCTTTCGCGGCTGGCAGCAAAGTTCAGAACCATGTTTATGTGAATAACTTTTGAACCGTAAGTCACAGACGCTCGCTTTTGGCTGCATTCGTTTCAGCTCGTGGCAGCCAGTCTAAAAAAAAACACTATCTTGGACTTCTCTGGATGTTTCCCAGGCGAGCTATTGGCAGCATGTTCAGAACCACTGTTTCTGAGGCTAATTCTTGAACCGTAAGTCATAGACGCTCGATCTTGGCGGCATTCGTCTCAGCGCCTGGCAATTAGTATAGAAGCACTGTCTTTGACTTCTCTGGATGTTTCCCAGGCGAGCTATTGACTAGTAAATCCTAGACGCTCGATCTTGGTTATTTTCGCTTTCGCGGCTGGCAGCAAAGTTCCGAACCATGTTTCTGTGAATAACTCTTGAACCGTAAGTCACAGACGCTCGCTCTTGGCTGCATTCGTTTCAGCTCGTGGCAGCCAGTCTAAAAAACACTATCTTGGACTTCTCTGGATGTTTCCCAGGCGAGCTATTGGCAGCATGTTTTGAACCACTGTTTCTGAGGCTAATTCTTGAACCGTAAGTCATAGACGCTCGATCTTGGCGGCATT
This sequence comes from Rhinoderma darwinii, assembly GCF_050947455.1. NCBI lineage: Eukaryota > Metazoa > Chordata > Amphibia > Anura > Rhinodermatidae > Rhinoderma > Rhinoderma darwinii. The sequence continues at coordinate 24,377 of NW_027462544.1, forward strand.
CGTCTCAGCGCCTGGCAATTAGTATAGAAGCACGGTTTCCCACTGTTTCTGAGGCTAATTCTTGAACCGTAAGTCTTAGACGCTTGATCTTGGCGGCATTCGTCTCAGCGCCTGGCAATTAGTATAGAAGCACTGTCTTTGACTTCTCTGGATGTTTCCCAGGCGAGCTATTCACAAGTAAATCCTAGACGCTCGATCTTGGTTACTTTCGCTTTCGCGGCTGGCAGCAAAGTTCAGAACCATGTTTCTGTGAATAACTCTTGAACCGTAAGTCACAGACGCTCGCTCTTGGCTGCATTCGTTTCAGCTCGTGGCAGCCAGTCTAAAAAAACACTATCTTGGACTTCTCTGGATGTTTCCCAGGCGAGCTATTGGCAGCATGTTCAAAACCACTGTTTCTGAGGCTAATTCTTGAACCGTAAGTCATAGACGCTCGATCTTGGCGGCATTCGTCTCAGCGCCTGGCAATTAGTATAGAAGCACTGTTTCCCACTGTTTCTGAGGCTAATTCTTGAACCGTAAGTCATAGACGCTCGATCTTGGCGGCATTCGTCTCAGCGCCTGGCAATTAGTATAGAAGCACTGTTTCCCACTGTTTCTGAGGCTAATTCTTGAACCGTAAGTCTTAGACGCTTGATCTTGGCGGCATTCGTCTCAGCGCCTGGCAATTAGTATAGAAGCACTGTCTTTGACTTATCTGAAAGTTTCCCAGGCGAGCTATTCACAAGTAAATCCTAGACGCTCGATCTTGGTTATTTTCGCTTTCGCGGCTGGCAGCAAAGTTCCGAACCATGTTTATGTGAATAACTCTTGAACCGTAAGTCACAGACGCTCGCTCTTGGCTGCATTCGTTTCAGCTCGTGGCAGCCAGTCTAAAAAACACTATCTTGGACTTCTCTGGATGTTTCCCAGGCGAGCTATTGGCAGCATGTTTTGAACCACTGTTTCTGAGGCTAATTCTTGAACCGTAAGTCATAGACGCTCGATCTTGGCGGCATTCGTCTCAGCGCCTGGCAATTAGTATAGAAGCACTGTTTCCCACTGTTTCTGAGGCTAATTCTTGAACCGTAAGTCTTAGACGCTTGATCTTGGCGGCATTCGTCTCAGCGCCTGGCAATTAGTATAGAAGCACTGTCTTTGACTTCTCTGGATGTTTCCCAGGCGAGCTATTCACAAGTAAATCCTAGACGCTCGATCTTGGTTACTTTCGCTTTCGCGGCTGGCAGCAAAGTTCAGAACCATGTTTCTGTGAATAACTCTTGAATCGTAAGTCACAGACGCTCGCTCTTGGTTGCATTCGTTTCAGCTCGTGGCAGCCAGTCTAAAAAACACTATATTGGACTTCTCTGGATGTTTCCCAGGCGAGCTATTAGCAGCATGTTCAGAACCACTGTTTCTGAGGCTAATTCTTGAACCGTAAGTCATAGACGCTCGATCTTGGCGGCATTCGTCTCAGCGCCTGGCAATTAGTATAGAAGCACTGTTTCCCACTGTTTCTGAGGCTAATTCTTGAACCGTAAGTCTTAGACGCTTGATCTTGGCGGCATTCGTCTCAGCGCCTGGCAATTAGTATAGCTGCACTGTCTTTGACTTCTCTGGATGTTTTCCAGGCGAGCTATTCACAAGTAAATCCTAGACGCTCGATCTTGGTTGCTTTCGCTTTCGCGGCTGGCAACAAAGTTCAGAACCATGTTTATGTGAATAACTTTTGAACCGTAAGTCACAGACGCTCGCTCTTGGCTGCATTCGTTTCAGCTCGTGGCAGCCAGTCTAAAAAAAACACTATCTTGGACTTCTCTGGATGTTTCCCAGGCGAGCTATTGGCAGCATGTTCAGAACCACTGTTTCTGAGGCTAATTCTTGAACAGTAAGTCATAGACGCTCGATCTTGGCGGCATTCGTCTCAGCGCCTGGCAATTAGTATAGAAGCACTGTCTTTGACTTCTCTGGATGTTTCCCAGGCGAGCTATTGACTAGTAAATCCTAGACGCTCGATCTTGGTTATTTTCGCTTTCGCGGCTGGCAGCAAAGTTCCGAACCATGTTTCTGTGAATAACTCTTGAACCGTAAGTCACAGACGCTCGCTCTTGGCTGCATTCGTTTCAGCTCGTGGCAGCCAGTCTAAAAAACACTATCTTGGACTTCTCTGGATGTTTCCCAGGCGAGCTATTGGCAGCATGTTTTGAACCACTGTTTCTGAGGCTAATTCTTGAACCGTAAGTCATAGACGCTCGATCTTGGCGGCATTCGTCTCAGCGCCTGGCAATTAGTATAGAAGCACTGTTTCCCACTGTTTCTGAGGCTAATTCTTGAACCGTAAGTCTTAGACGCTTGATCTTGGCGGCATTCGTCTCAGCGCCTGGCAATTAGTATAGAAGCACTGTCTTTGACTTTTCTGGATGTTTCCCAGGCGAGCTATTCACAAGTAAATCCTCTTGGCGGCATTCGTCTCAGCGCCTGGCAATTAGTATAGAAGCACTGTCTTTGACTTCTCTGGATGTTTCCCAGGCGAGCTATTCACAAGTAAATCCTAGACGCTCGATCTTGGTTACTTTCGCTTTCGCGGCTGGCAGCAAAGTTCAGAACCATGTTTCTGTGAATAACTCTTGAACCGTAAGTCACAGACGCTCGCTCTTGGCTGCATTCGTTTCAGCTCGTGGCAGCCAGTCTAAAAAACACTATCTTGGACTTCTCTGGATGTTTCCCAGGCGAGCTATTGGCAGCATGTTCAGAACCACTGTTTCTGAGGCTAATTCTTGAACCGTAAGTCATAGACGCTCGATCTTGGCGGCATTCGTCTCAGCGCCTGGCAATTAGTATAGAAGCACTGTTTCCCACTGTTTCTGAGGCTAATTCTTGAACCGTAAGTCTTAGACGCTTGATCTTGGCGGCATTCGTCTCAGCGCCTGGCAATTAGTATAGCTGCACTGTCGTTGACTTCTCTGGATGTTTTCCAGGCGAGCTATTCACAAGTAAATCCTAGACGCTCGATCTTGGTTGCTTTCGCTTTCGCGGCTGGCAGCAAATTTCAGAACCATGTTTATGTGAATAACTTTTGAACCGTAAGTCACAGACGCTCGCTCTTGGCTGCATTCGTTTCAGCTCGTGGCAGCCAGTCTAAAAAAAACACTATCTTGGACTTCTCTGGATGTTTCCCAGGCGAGCTATTGGCAGCATGCTCAGAACCACTGTTTCTGAGGCTAATTCTTGAACCGTAAGTCTTAGACGCTTGATCTTGGCGGCATTCGTCTCAGCGCCTGGCAATTAGTATAGAAGCACTGTTTCCCACTGTTTCTGAGGCTAATTCTTGAACCGTAAGTCTTAGACGCTTGATCTTGGCGGCATTCGTCTCAGCGCCTGGCAATTAGTATAGAAGCACTGTCTTTGACTTCTCTGGATGTTTCCCAGGCGAGCTATTCACAAGTAAATCCTAGACGCTCGATCTTGGTTACTTTCGCTTTCGCGGCTGGCAGCAAAGTTCAGAACCATGTTTCTGTGAATAACTCTTGAACCGTAAGTCACAGACGCTCGCTCTTGGCTGCATTCGTTTCAGCTCGTGGCAGCCAGTCTAAAAAAACACTATCTTGGACTTCTCTGGATGTTTCCCAGGCGAGCTATTGGCAGCATGTTCAAAACCACTGTTTCTGAGGCTAATTCTTGAACCGTAAGTCATAGACGCTCGATCTTGGCGGCATTCGTCTCAGCGCCTGGCAATTAGTATAGAAGCACTGTTTCCCACTGTTTCTGAGGCTAATTCTTGAACCGTAAGTCATAGACGCTCGATCTTGGCGGTATTCGTCTCAGCACCTGGCAATTAGTATAGAAGCACTGTTTCCCACTGTTTCTGAGGCTAATTCTTGAACCGTAAGTCTTAGACGCTTGATCTTGGCGGCATTCGTCTCAGCGCCTGGCAATTAGTATAGAAGCACTGTCTTTGACTTATCTGAAAGTTTCCCAGGCGAGCTATTCACAAGTAAATCCTAGACGCTCGATCTTGGTTATTTTCGCTTTCGCGGCTGGCAGCAAAGTTCCGAACCATGTTTATGTGAATAACTCTTGAACCGTAAGTCACAGACGCTCGCTCTTGGCTGCATTCGTTTCAGCTCGTGGCAGCCAGTCTAAAAAACACTATCTTGGACTTCTCTGGATGTTTCCCAGGCGAGCTATTGGCAGCATGTTTTGAACCACTGTTTCTGAGGCTAATTCTTGAACCGTAAGTCATAGACGCTCGATCTTGGCGGCATTCGTCTCAGCGCCTGGCAATTAGTATAGAAGCACTGTTTCCCACTGTTTCTGAGGCTAATTCTTGAACCGTAAGTCTTAGACGCTTGATCTTGGCGGCATTCGTCTCAGCGCCTGGCAATTAGTATAGAAGCACTGTCTTTGACTTCTCTGGATGTTTCCCAGGCGAGCTATTCACAAGTAAATCCTAGACGCTCGATCTTGGTTACTTTCGCTTTCGCGGCTGGCAGCAAAGTTCAGAACCATGTTTCTGTGAATAACTCTTGAATCGTAAGTCACAGACGCTCGCTCTTGGTTGCATTCGTTTCAGCTCGTGGCAGCCAGTCTAAAAAACACTATATTGGACTTCTCTGGATGTTTCCCAGGCGAGCTATTAGCAGCATGTTCAGAACCACTGTTTCTGAGGCTAATTCTTGAACCGTAAGTCATAGACGCTCGATCTTGGCGGCATTCGTCTCAGCGCCTGGCAATTAGTATAGAAGCACTGTTTCCCACTGTTTCTGAGGCTAATTCTTGAACCGTAAGTCTTAGACGCTTGATCTTGGCGGCATTCGTCTCAGCGCCTGGCAATTAGTATAGAAGCACTGTCTTTGACTTCTCTGGATGTTTCCCAGGCGAGCTATTCACAAGTAAATCCTAGACGCTCGATCTTGGTTACTTTCGCTTTCGCGGCTGGCAGCAAAGTTCAGAACCATGTTTCTGTGAATAACTCTTGAACCGTAAGTCACAGACGCTCGCTCTTGGCTGCATGCGTTTCAGCTCGTGGCAGCCAGTCTAAAAAAACACTATCTTGGACTTCTCTGGATGTTTCCCAGGCGAGCTATTGGCAGCATGTTCAGAACCACTGTTTCTGAGGCAAATTCTTGAACCGTAAGTCATAGACGCTCGATCTTGGCGGCATTCGTCTCAGCGCCTGGCAATTAGTACAGAAGCACTGTTTCCCACTGTTTCTGAGGCTAATTCTTGAACCGTAAGTCATAGACGCTCGATCTTGGCGGCATTCGTCTCAGCGCCTGGCAATTAGTATAGAAGCACTGTTTCCCACTGTTTCTGAGGCTAATTCTTGAACCGTAAGTCTTAGACGCTTGATCTTGGCGGCATAAGTCTCAGCGCCTGGCAATTAGTATAGAAGCACTGTCTTTGACTTATCTGAAAGTTTCCCAGGCGAGCTATTCACAAGTAAATCCTAGACGCTCGATCTTGGTTATTTTCGCTTTCGCGGCTGGCAGCAAAGTTCCGAACCATGTTTATGTGAATAACTCTTGAACCGTAGGTCACAGACGCTCGCTCTTGGCTGCATTCGTTTCAGCTCGTGGCAGCCAGTCTAAAAAACACTATCTTGGACTTCTCTGGATGTTTCCCAGGCGAGCTATTGGCAGCATGTTTTGAACCACTGTTTCTGAGGCTAATTCTTGAACCGTAAGTCATAGACGCTCGATCTTGGCGGCATTCGTCTCATCGCCTGGCAATTAGTATAGAAGCACTGTTTCCCACTGTTTCTGAGGCTAATTCTTGAACCGTAAGTCTTAGACGCTTGATCTTGGCGGCATTCGTCTCAGCGCCTGGCAATTAGTATAGAATCACTGTCTTTGACTTCTCTGGATGTTTCCCAGGCGAGCTATTGACTAGTAAATCCTAGACGCTCGATCTTGGTTATTTTCGCTTTCGCGGCTGGCAGCAAAGTTCCGAACCATGTTTCTGTGAATAACTCTTGAACCGTAAGTCACAGACGCTCGCTCTTGGCTGCATTCGTTTCAGCTCGTGGCAGCCAGTCTAAAAAACACTATCTTGGACTTCTCTGGATGTTTCCCAGGCGAGCTATTGGCAGCATGTTTTGAACCACTGTTTCTGAGGCTAATTCTTGAACCGTAAGTCATAGACGCTCGATCTTGGCGGCATTCGTCTCAGCGCCTGGCAATTAGTATAGAAGCACTGTTTCCCACTGTTTCTGAGGCTAATTCTTGAACCGTAAGTCTTAGACGCTTGATCTTGGCGGCATTCGTCTCAGCGCCTGGCAATTAGTATAGAAGCACTGTCTTTGACTTTTCTGGATGTTTCCCAGGCGAGCTATTCACAAGTAAATCCTCTTGGCGGCATTCGTCTCAGCGCCTGGCAATTAGTATAGAAGCACTGTCTTTGACTTCTCTGGATGTTTCCCAGGCGAGCTATTCACAAGTAAATCCTAGACGCTCGATCTTGGTTACTTTCGCTTTCGCGGCTGGCAGCAAAGTTCAGAACCATGTTTCTGTGAATAACTCTTGAACCGTAAGTCACAGACGCTCGCTCTTGGCTGCATTCGTTTCAGCTCGTGGCAGCCAGTCTAAAAAACACTATCTTGGACTTCTCTGGATGTTTCCCAGGCGAGCTATTGGCAGCATGTTCAGAACCACTGTTTCTGAGGCTAATTCTTGAACCGTAAGTCATAGACGCTCGATCTTGGCGGCATTCGTCTCAGCGCCTGGCAATTAGTATAGAAGCACTGTTTCCCACTGTTTCTGAGGCTAATTCTTGAACCGTAAGTCTTAGACGCTTGATCCTTGCGGCATTCGTCTCAGCGCCTGGCAATTAGTATAGCTGCACTGTCGTTGACTTCTCTGGATGTTTTCCAGGCGAGCTATTCACAAGTAAATCCTAGACGCTCGATCTTGGTTGCTTTCGCTTTCGCGGCTGGCAGCAAATTTCAGAACCATGTTTATGTGAATAACTTTTGAACCGTAAGTCACAGACGCTCGCTCTTGGCTGCATTCGTTTCAGCTCGTGGCAGCCAGTCTAAAAAAAACACTATCTTGGACTTCTCTGGATGTTTCCCAGGCGAGCTATTGGCAGCATGCTCAGAACCACTGTTTCTGAGGCTAATTCTTGAACCGTAAGTCTTAGACGCTTGATCTTGGCGGCATTCGTCTCAGCGCCTGGCAATTAGTATAGAAGCACTGTTTCCCACTGTTTCTGAGGCTAATTCTTGAACCGTAAGTCTTAGACGCTTGATCTTGGCGGCATTCGTCTCAGCGCCTGGCAATTAGTATAGAAGCACTGTCTTTGACTTCTCTGGATGTTTCCCAGGCGAGCTATTCACAAGTAAATCCTAGACGCTCGATCTTGGTTACTTTCGCGGCTGGCAGCAAAGTTCAGAACCATGTTTCTGTGAATAACTCTTGAACCGTAAGTCACAGACGCTCGCTCTTGGCTGCATTCGTTTCAGCTCGTGGCAGCCAGTCTAAAAAAACACTATCTTGGACTTCTCTGGATGTTTCCCAGGCGAGCTATTGGCAGCATGTTTTGAACCACTGTTTCTGAGGCTAATTCTTGAACCGTAAGTCATAGACGCTCGATCTTGGCGGCATTCGTCTCATCGCCTGGCAATTAGTATAGAAGCACTGTTTCCCACTGTTTCTGAGGCTAATTCTTGAACCGTAAGTCTTAGACGCTTGATCTTGGCGGCATTCGTCTCAGCGCCTGGCAATTAGTATAGAAGCACTGTCTTTGACTTCTCTGGATATTTCCCAGGCGAGCTATTCACAAGTAAATCCTAGACGCTCGATCTTGGTTACTTTCGCTTTCGCGGCTGGCAGCAAAGTTCAGAACCATGTTTCTGTGAATAACTCTTGAACCGTAAGTCACAGACGCTCGCTCTTGGCTGCATTCGTTTCAGCTCGTGGCAGCCAGTCTAAAAAAACACTATCTTGGACTTCTCTGGATGTTTCCCAGGCGAGCTATTGGCAGCATGTTCAAAACCACTGTTTCTGAGGCTAATTCTTGAACCGTAAGTCATAGACGCTCGATCTTGGCGGCATTCGTCTCAGCGCCTGGCAATTAGTATAGAAGCACTGTTTCCCACTGTTTCTGAGGCTAATTCTTGAACCGTAAGTCATAGACGCTCGATCTTGGCGGCATTCGTCTCAGCGCCTGGCAATTAGTATAGAAGCACTGTTTCCCACTGTTTCTGAGGCTAATTCTTGAACCGTAAGTCTTAGACGCTTGATCTTGGCGGCATTCGTCTCAGCGCCTGGCAATTAGTATAGAAGCACTGTCTTTGACTTATCTGAAAGTTTCCCAGGCGAGCTATTCACAAGTAAATCCTAGACGCTCGATCTTGGTTATTTTCGCTTTCGCGGCTGGCAGCAAAGTTCCGAACCATGTTTCTGTGAATAACTCTTGAACCGTAAGTCACAGACGCTCGCTCTTGGCTGCATTCGTTTCAGCTCGTGGCAGCCAGTCTAAAAAACACTATCTTGGACTTCTCTGGATGTTTCCCAGGCGAGCTATTGGCAGCATGTTTTGAACCTCTGTTTCTGAGGCTAATTCTTGAACCGTAAGTCATAGACGCTCGATCTTGGCGGCATTCGTCTCAGCGCCTGGCAATTAGTATAGAAGCACTGTTTCCCACTGTTTCTGAGGCTAATTCTTGAACCGTAAGTCTTAGACGCTTGATCTTGGCGGCATTCGTCTCAGCGCCTGGCAATTAGTATAGAAGCACTGTCTTTGACTTCTCTGGATGTTTCCCAGGCGAGCTATTCACAAGTAAATCCTAGACGCTCGATCTTGGTTACTTTCGCTTTCGCGGCTGGCAGCAAAGTTCAGAACCATGTTTCTGTGAATAACTCTTGAACCGTAAGTCACAGACGCTCGCTCTTGGCTGCATGCGTTTCAGCTCGTGGCAGCCAGTCTAAAAAAACACTATCTTGGACTTCTCTGGATGTTTCCCAGGCGAGCTATTGGCAGCATGTTCAGAACCACTGTTTCTGAGGCAAATTCTTGAACCGTAAGTCATAGACGCTCGATCTTGGCGGCATTCGTCTCAGCGCCTGGCAATTAGTACAGAAGCACTGTTTCCCACTGTTTCTGAGGCTAATTCTTGAACCGTAAGTCATAGACGCTCGATCTTGGCAGCATTCGTCTCAGCGCCTGGCAATTAGTATAGAAGCACTGTTTCCCACTGTTTCTGAGGCTAATTCTTGAACCGTAAGTCTTAGACGCTTGATCTTGGCGGCATACGTCTCAGCGCCTGGCAATTAGTATAGAAGCACTGTCTTTGACTTATCTGAAAGTTTCCCAGGCGAGCTATTCACAAGTAAATCCTAGACGCTCGATCTTGGTTATTTTCGCTTTCGCGGCTGGCAGCAAAGTTCCGAACCATGTTTATGTGAATAACTCTTGAACCGTAGGTCACAGACGCTCGCTCTTGGCTGCATTCGTTTCAGCTCGTGGCAGCCAGTCTAAAAAACACTATCTTGGACTTCTCTGGATGTTTCCCAGGCGAGCTATTGGCAGCATGTTTTGAACCACTGTTTCTGAGGCTAATTCTTGAACCGTAAGTCATAGACGCTCGATCTTGGCGGCATTCGTCTCATCGCCTGGCAATTAGTATAGAAGCTTTGTTTCCCACTGTTTCTGAGGCTAATTCTTGAACCGTAAGTCTTAGACGCTTGATCTTGGCGGCATTCGTCTCAGCGCCTGGCAATTAGTATAGAAGCACTGTCTTTGACTTCTCTGGATGTTTCCCAGGCGAGCTATTCACAAGTAAATCCTAGACGCTCGATCTTGGTTACTTTCGCTTTCGCGGCTGGCAGCAAAGTTCAGAACCATGTTTCTGTGAATAACTCTTGAACCGTAAGTCATAGACGCTCGATCTTGGCGGCATTCGTCTCAGCGCCTGGCAATTAGTATAGAAGCACTGTTTCCCACTGTTTCTGAGGCTAATTCTTGAACCGTAAGTCATAGACGCTCGATCTTGGCGGCATTCGTCTCAGCGCCTGGCAATTAGTATAGAAGCACTGTTTCCCACTGTTTCTGAGGCTAATTCTTGAACCGTAAGTCTTAGACGCTTGATCTTGGCGGCATTCGTCTCAGCGCCTGGCAATTAGTATAGAAGCACTGTCTTTGACTTATCTGAAAGTTTCCCAGGCGAGCTATTCACAAGTAAATCCTAGACGCTCGATCTTGGTTATTTTCGCTTTCGCGGCTGGCAGCAAAGTTCCGAACCATGTTTATGTGAATAACTCTTGAACCGTAAGTCACAGACGCTCGCTCTTGGCTGCATGCGTTTCAGCTCGTGGCAGCCAGTCTAAAAAAACACTATCTTGGACTTCTCTGGATGTTTCCCAGGCGAGCTATTGGCAGCATGTTCAGAACCACTGTTTCTGAGGCAAATTCTTGAACCGTAAGTCATAGACGCTCGATCTTGGCGGCATTCGTCTCAGCGCCTGGCAATTAGTACAGAAGCACTGTTTCCCACTGTTTCTGAGGCTAATTCTTGAACCGTAAGTCATAGACGCTCGATCTTGGCAGCATTCGTCTCAGCGCCTGGCAATTAGTATAGAAGCACTGTTTCCCACTGTTTCTGAGGCTAATTCTTGAACCGTAAGTCTTAGACGCTTGATCTTGGCGGCATACGTCTCAGCGCCTGGCAATTAGTATAGAAGCACTGTCTTTGACTTATCTGAAAGTTTCCCAGGCGAGCTATTCACAAGTAAATCCTAGACGCTCGATCTTGGTTATTTTCGCTTTCGCGGCTGGCAGCAAAGTTCCGAACCATGTTTATGTGAATAACTCTTGAACCGTAGGTCACAGACGCTCGCTCTTGGCTGCATTCGTTTCAGCTCGTGGCAGCCAGTCTAAAAAACACTATCTTGGACTTCTCTGGATGTTTCCCAGGCGAGCTATTGGCAGCATGTTTTGAACCACTGTTTCTGAGGCTAATTCTTGAACCGTAAGTCATAGACGCTCGATCTTGGCGGCATTCGTCTCATCGCCTGGCAATTAGTATAGAAGCTTTGTTTCCCACTGTTTCTGAGGCTAATTCTTGAACCGTAAGTCTTAGACGCTTGATCTTGGCGGCATTCGTCTCAGCGCCTGGCAATTAGTATAGAAGCACTGTCTTTGACTTCTCTGGATGTTTCCCAGGCGAGCTATTCACAAGTAAATCCTAGACGCTCGATCTTGGTTACTTTCGCTTTCGCGGCTGGCAGCAAAGTTCAGAACCATGTTTCTGTGAATAACTCTTGAACCGTAAGTCATAGACGCTCGATCTTGGCGGCATTCGTCTCAGCGCCTGGCAATTAGTATAGAAGCACTGTTTCCCACTGTTTCTGAGGCTAATTCTTGAACCGTAAGTCATAGACGCTCGATCTTGGCGGCATTCGTCTCAGCGCCTGGCAATTAGTATAGAAGCACTGTTTCCCACTGTTTCTGAGGCTAATTCTTGAACCGTAAGTCTTAGACGCTTGATCTTGGCGGCATTCGTCTCAGCGCCTGGCAATTAGTATAGAAGCACTGTCTTTGACTTATCTGAAAGTTTCCCAGGCGAGCTATTCACAAGTAAATCCTAGACGCTCGATCTTGGTTATTTTCGCTTTCGCGGCTGGCAGCAAAGTTCCGAACCATGTTTATGTGAATAACTCTTGAACCGTAAGTCACAGACGCTCGCTCTTGGCTGCATTCGTTTCAGCTCGTGGCAGCCAGTCTAAAAAACACTATCTTGGACTTCTCTGGATGTTTCCCAGGCGAGCTATTGGCAGCATGTTTTGAACCACTGTTTCTGAGGCTAATTCTTGAACCGTAAGTCATAGACGCTCGATCTTGGCGGCATTCGTCTCAGCGCCTGGCAATTAGTATAGAAGCACTGTTTCCCACTGTTTCTGAGGCTAATTCTTGAACCGTAAGTCTTAGACGCTTGATCTTGGCGGCATTCGTCTCAGCGCCTGGCAATTAGTATAGAAGCACTGTCTTTGACTTCTCTGGATGTTTCCCAGGCGAGCTATTCACAAGTAAATCCTAGACGCTCGATCTTGGTTACTTTCGCTTTCGCGGCTGGCAGCAAAGTTCAGAACCATGTTTCTGTGAATAACTCTTGAATCGTAAGTCACAGACGCTCGCTCTTGGTTGCATTCGTTTCAGCTCGTGGCAGCCAGTCTAAAAAACACTATATTGGACTTCTCTGGATGTTTCCCAGGCGAGCTATTAGCAGCATGTTCAGAACCACTGTTTCTGAGGCTAATTCTTGAACCGTAAGTCATAGACGCTCGATCTTGGCGGCATTCGTCTCAGCGCCTGGCAATTAGTATAGAAGCACTGTTTCCCACTGTTTCTGAGGCTAATTCTTGAACCGTAAGTCTTAGACGCTTGATCTTGGCGGCATTCGTCTCAGCGCCTGGCAATTAGTATAGCTGCACTGTCTTTGACTTCTCTGGATGTTTTCCAGGCGAGCTATTCACAAGTAAATCCTAGACGCTCGATCTTGGTTGCTTTCGCTTTCGCGGCTGGCAGCAAAGTTCAGAACCATGTTTATGTGAATAACTTTTGAACCGTAAGTCACAGACGCTCGCTCTTGGCTGCATTCGTTTCAGCTCGTGGCAGCCAGTCTAAAAAAAACACTATCTTGGACTTCTCTGGATGTTTCCCAGGCGAGCTATTGGCAGCATGTTCAGAACCACTGTTTCTGAGGCTAATTCTTGAACCGTAAGTCATAGACGCTCGATCTTGGCGGCATTCGTCTCAGCGCCTGGCAATTAGTATAGAAGCACTGTCTTTGACTTCTCTGGATGTTTCCCAGGCGAGCTATTGACTAGTAAATCCTAGACGCTCGATCTTGGTTATTTTCGCTTTCGCGGCTGGCAGCAAAGTTCCGAACCATGTTTCTGTGAATAACTCTTGAACCGTAAGTCACAGACGCTCGCTCTTGGCTGCATTCGTTTCAGCTCGTGGCAGCCAGTCTAAAAAACACTATCTTGGACTTATCTGGATGTTTCCCAGGCGAGCTATTGGCAGCATGTTTTGAACCACTGTTTCTGAGGCTAATTCTTGAACCGTAAGTCATAGACGCTCGATCTTGGCGGCATTCGTCTCAGCGCCTGGCAATTAGTATAGAAGCACTGTTTCCCACTGTTTCTGAGGCTAATTCTTGAACCGTAAGTCTTAGACGCTTGATCTTGGCGGCATTCGTCTCAGCGCCTGGCAATTAGTATAGAAGCACTGTCTTTGACTTCTCTGGATGTTTCCCAGGCGAGCTATTCACAAGTAAATCCTAGACGCTCGATCTTGGTTACTTTCGCTTTCGCGGCTGGCAGCAAAGTTCAGAACCATGTTTCTGTGAATAACTCTTGAACCGTAAGTCACAGACGCTCGCTCTTGGCTGCATTCGTTTCAGCTCGTGGCAGCCAGTCTAAAAAACACTATCTTGGACTTCTCTGGATGTTTCCCAGGCGAGCTATTGGCAGCATGTTCAAAACCACTGTTTCTGAGGCTAATTCTTGAACCGTAAGTCATAGACGCTCGATCTTGGCGGCATTCGTCTCAGCGCCTGGCAATTAGTATAGAAGCACTGTTTCCCACTGTTTCTGAGGATAATTCTTGAACCGTAAGTCATAGACGCTCGATCTTGGCGGCATTCGTCTCAGCGCCTGGCAATTAGTATAGAAGCACTGTTTCCCACTGTTTCTGAGGCTAATTCTTGAACCGTAAGTCTTAGACGCTTGATCTTGGCGGCATTCGTCTCAGCGCCTGGCAATTAGTATAGAAGCACTGTCTTTGACTTCTCTGGATGTTTCCCAGGCGAGCTATTCACAAGTAAATCCTAGACGCTCGATCTTGGTTACTTTCGCTTTCGCGGCTGGCAGCAAAGTTCAGAACCATGTTTCTGTGAATAACTCTTGAATCGTAAGTCACAGACGCTCGCTCTTGGTTGCATTCGTTTCAGCTCGTGGCAGCCAGTCTAAAAAACACTATATTGGACTTCTCTGGATGTTTCCCAGGCGAGCTATTAGCAGCATGTTCAGAACCACTGTTTCTGAGGCTAATTCTTGAACCGTAAGTCATAGACGCTCGATCTTGGCGGCATTCGTCTCAGCGCCTGGCAATTAGTATAGAAGCACTGTTTCCCACTGTTTCTGAGGCTAATTCTTGAACCGTAAGTCTTAGACGCTTGATCTTGGCGGCATTCGTCTCAGCGCCTGGCAATTAGTATAGAAGCACTGTCTTTGACTTCTCTGGATGTTTCCCAGGCGAGCTATTCACAAGTAAATCCTAGACGCTCGATCTTGGTTACTTTCGCTTTCGCGGCTGGCAGCAAAGTTCAGAACCATGTTTCTATGAATAACTCTTGAACCGTAAGTCACAGACGCTCGCTCTTGGCTGCATTCGTTTCAGCTCGTGGCAGCCAGTCTAAAAAAACACTATCTTGGACTTCTCTGGATGTTTCCCAGGCGAGCTATTGGCAGCATGTTCAAAACCACTGTTTCTGAGGCTAATTCTTGAACCGTAAGTCATAGACGCTCGATCTTGGCGGCATTCGTCTCAGCGCCTGGCAATTAGTATAGAAGCACTGTTTCCCACTGTTTCTGAGGCTAATTCTTGAACCGTAAGTCATAGACGCTCGATCTTGGCGGCATTCGTCTCAGCGCCTGGCAATTAGTATAGAAGCACTGTTTCCCACTGTTTCTGAGGCTAATTCTTGAACCGTAAGTCTTAGACGCTTGATCTTGGCGGCATTCGTCTCAGCGCCTGGCAATTAGTATAGAAGCACTGTCTTTGACTTATCTGAAAGTTTCCCAGGCGAGCTATTCACAAGTAAATCCTAGACGCTCGATCTTAGTTATTTTCGCTTTCGCGGCTGGCAGCAAAGTTCCGAACCATGTTTATGTGAATAACTCTTGAACCGTAAGTCACAGACGCTCGCTCTTGGCTGCATTCGTTTCAGCTCGTGGCAGCCAGTCTAAAAAACACTATCTTGGACTTCTCTGGATGTTTCCCAGGCGAGCTATTGGCAGCATGTTTTGAACCACTGTTTCTGAGGCTAATTCTTGAACCGTAAGTCATAGACGCTCGATCTTGGCGGCATTCGTCTCAGCGCCTGGCAATTAGTATAGAAGCACTGTTTCCCACTGTTTCTGAGGCTAATTCTTGAACCGTAAGTCTTAGACGCTTGATCTTGGCGGCATTCGTCTCAGCGCCTGGCAATTAGTATAGCTGCACTGTCTTTGACTTCTCTGGATGTTTTCCAGGCGAGCTATTCACAAGTAAATCCTAGACGCTCGATCTTGGTTGCTTTCGCTTTCGCGGCTGGCAGCAAAGTTCAGAACCATGTTTATGTGAATAACTTTTGAACCGTAAGTCACAGACGCTCGCTCTTGGCTGCATTCGTTTCAGCTCGTGGCAGCCAGTCTAAAAAAAACACTATCTTGGACTTCTCTGGATGTTTTCCAGGCGAGCTATTGGCAGCATGTTCAGAACCACTGTTTCTGAGGCTAATTCTTGAACCGTAAGTCATAGACGCTCGATCTTGGCGGCATTCGTCTCAGCGCCTGGCAATTAGTATAGAAGCACTGTTTCCCACTGTTTCTGAGGCTAATTCTTGAACCGTAAGTCATAGACGCTCGATCTTGGCGGCATTCGTCTCAGCGCCTGGCAATTAGTATAGAAGCACTGTCTTTGACTTATCTGAAAGTTTCCCAGGCGAGCTATTCACAAGTAAATCCTAGACGCTCGATCTTGGTTACTTTCGCTTTCGCGGCTGGCAGCAAAGTTCAGAACCATGTTTCTGTGAATAACTCTTGAACCGTAAGTCACAGACGCTCGCTCTTGGCTGCATGCGTTTCAGCTCGTGGCAGCCAGTCTAACAAAACACTATCTTGGACTTCTCTGGATGTTTCCCAGGCGAGCTATTGGCAGCATGTTCAGAACCACTGTTTCTGAGGCTAATTCTTGAACCGTAAGTCATAGACGCTCGATCTTGGCGGCATTCGTCTCAGCGCCTGGCAATTAGTATAGAAGCACTGTTTCCCACTGTTTCTGAGGCTAATTCTTGAACCGTAAGTCTTAGACGCTTGATCTTGGCGGCATTCGTCTCAGCGCCTGGCAATTAGTATGGAAGCACTATCTTTGACTTCTCTGGATGTTTCCCAGGCGAGCTATTGACAAGTAAATCCTAGACGCTCGATCTTGGTTATTTTCGCTTTCGCGGCTGGCAGCAAAGTTCAGAACCATGTTTCTGTGAATAACTCTTGAACCGTAAGTGACAGACGCTCGCTCTTGGCTGCATTCGTTTCAGCTCGTGGCAGTCAGTCTAAAAAACACTATCTTGGACTTCTCTGGATGTTTCCCAGGCGAGCTATTGGCAGCATGTTTAGAACCACTGTTTCTGAGGCTAATTCATGAACCGTAAGACATAGACGCTCGATCTTGGCGGTATTCGTCTCAGCACCTGGAAATTAGTATAGAAGCACTGTTTCCCACTGTTTCTGAGGCTAATTCTTGAACCGTAAGTCATAGACTCTCGATCTTGGCGGCATTCGTCTCAGCGCCTGGCAATTAGTATAGAAGCACTGTCTTTGACTTCACTGGATGTTTCCCAGGCGAGCTATTGACAAGTAAATCCTAGACGCTCGATCTTGGTTATTTTCGCTTTCGCGGCTGGCAGCAAAGTTCAGAACCATGTTTCTGTGAATCACTCTTGAACCGTAAGTCACAGACGCTCGCTCTTGGCTGCATTCGTTTCAGCTCGTGGCAGCCAGTTTAAAAAAAACACTATCTTGGACTTCTCTGGATGTTTCCCAGGCGAGCTATTGGCAGCATGTTCAGAACCACTGTTTCTGAGGCTAATTCTTGAACCGTAAGTCATAGACGCTCGATCTTGCTGGCATTCGTCTCAGCGCCTGGCAATTAGTATAGAAGCACTGTCTTTGACTTCTCTGGATGTTTCCCAGGCGAGCTATTGACAAGTAAATCCTAGACGCTCGATCTTGGTTACTTTCGCTTTCGCGGCTGGCAGCAAAGTTCAGAACCATGTTTCTGTGAATAACTCTTGAACCGTAAGTCACAGACGCTCGCTCTTGGCTGCATTCGTTTCAGCTCGTGGCAGCCAGTCTAAAAAAAACACTATCTTGGACTTCTCTGTATGTTTCCCAGGCGAGCTATTGGCAGCATGTTCAAAACCACTGTTTCTGAGGCTAATTCTTGAACCGTAAGTCATAGACGCTCGATCTTGGCGGCATTCGTCTCAGCGCCTGGCAATTAGTATAGAAGCACTGTTTCCCACTGTTTCTGAGGCTAATTCTTGAACCGTAAGTCTTAGACGCTTGATCTTGGCGGCATTCGTCTCAGCGCCTGGCAATTAGTATAGAAGCACTGTCTTTGACTTATCTGAAAGTTTCCCAGGCGAGCTATTCACAAGTAAATCCTAGACGCTCGATCTTGGTTACTTTCGCTTTCGCGGCTGGCAGCAAAGTTCAGAACCATGTTTCTGTGAATAACTCTTGAACCGTAAGTCACAGACGCTCGCTCTTGGCTGCATGCGTTTCAGCTCGTGGCAGCCAGTCTAAAAAAACACTATCTTGGACTTCTCTGGATGTTTCCCAGGCGAGCTATTGGCAGCATGTTCAGAACCACTGTTTCTGAGGCTAATTTTTGAACCGTAAGTCATAGACGCTCGATCTTGGCGGCATTCGTCTCAGCGCCTGGCAATTAGTATAGAAGCACTGTTTCCCACTGTTTCTGAGGCTAATTCTTGAACCGTAAGTCTTAGACGCTTGATCTTGGCGGCATTCGTCTCAGCGCCTGGCAATTAGTATGGAAGCACTATCTTTGACTTCTCTGGATGTTTCCCAGGCGAGCTATTGACAAGTAAATCCTAGACGCTCGATCTTGGTTATTTTCGCTTTCGCGGCTGGCAGCAAAGTTCAGAACCATGTTTCTGTGAATAACTCTTGAACCGTAAGTGACAGACGCTCGCTCTTGGCTGCATTCGTTTCAGCTCGTGGCAGTCAGTCTAAAAAACACTATCTTGGACTTCTCTGGATGTTTCCCAGGCGAGCTATTGGCAGCATGTTTAGAACCACTGTTTCTGAGGCTAATTCTTGAACCGTAAGTCATAGACGCTCGATCTTGGCGGCATTCGTCTCAGCACCTGGAAATTAGTATAGAAGCACTGTTTCCCACTGTTTCTGAGGCTAATTCTTGAACCGTAAGTCATAGACGCTCGATCTTGGCGGCATTCGTCTCAGCGCCTGGCAATTAGTATAGAAGCACTGTCTTTGACTTCACTGGATGTTTCCCAGGCGAGCTATTGACAAGTAAATCCTAGACGCTCGATCTTGGTTATTTTTGCTTTCGCGGCTGGCAGCAAAGTTCAGAACCATGTTTCTGTGAATAACTCTTGAACCGTAAGTGACAGACGCTCGCTCTTGGCTGCATTCGTTTCAGCTCGTGGCAGCCAGTCTAAAAAACACTATCTTGGACTTCTCTGGATGTTTCCCAGGCGAGCTATTGGCAGCATGTTCAGAACCACTGTTTCTGAGGCTAATTCTTGAACCGTAAGTCATAGACGCTCGATCTTGGCGGCAATCGTCTCAGCGCCTGGCAATTAGTATAGAAGCACTGTTTCCCACTGTTTCTGAGGCTAATTCTTGAACCGTAAGTCTTAGACGCTTGATCTTGGCGGCATTCGTCTCAGCGCCTGGCAATTAGTATAGCTGCACTGTTTTTGACTTCTCTGGATGTTTTCCAGGCGAGCTATTCACAAGTAAATCCTAGACGCTCGATCTTGGTTGCTTTCGCTTTCGCGGCTGGCAGCAAAGTTCAGAACCATGTATATGTGAATAACTTTTGAACCGTAAGTCACAGACGCTCGCTCTTGGCTGCATGCGTTTCAGCTCGTGGCAGCCAGTCTAAAAAAACACTATCTTGGACTTCTCTGGATGTTTCCCAGGCGAGCTATTGGCAGCATGTTCAGAACCACTGTTTCTGAGGCTAATTCTTGAACCGTAAGTCATAGACGCTCGACCTTGGCGGCATTCGTCTCAGCACCTGGCAATTAGTATAGAAGCACTGTCTTTGACTTCTCTGGATGTTTCCCAGGCGAGCTATTGACAAGTAAATCCTAGACGCTCGATCTTGGTTATTTTCGCTTTCGCGGCTGGCAGCAAAGTTCCGAACCATGTTTCTGTGAATAACTCTTGAACCGTAAGTCACAGACGCTCGCTCTTGGCTGCATTCGTTTCAGCTCGTGGCAGCCAGTCTAAAAAACACTATCTTGGACTTCTCTGGATGTTTCCCAGGCGAGCTATTGGCAGCATGTTTTGAACCACTGTTTCTGAGGCTAATTCTTGAACCGTAAGTCTTAGACGCTTGATCTTGGCGGCATTCGTCTCAGCGCCTGGCAATTAGTATAGAAGCACTGTCTTTGACTTCTCTGGATGTTTCCCAGGCGAGCTATTCACAAGTAAATCCTAGACGCTCGATCTTGGTTACTTTCGCTTTCGCGGCTGGCAACAAAGTTCAGAACCATGTTTCTGTGAATAACTCTTGAACCGTAAGTCACAGACGCTCGCTCTTGGCTGCATTCGTTTCAGCTCGTGGCAGCCAGTCTAAAAAAACACTATCTTGGACTTCTCTGGATGTTTCCCAGGCGAGCTATTGGCAGCATGTTCAAAACCACTGTTTCTGAGGCTAATTCTTGAACCGTAAGTCATAGACGCTCGATCTTGGCGGCATTCGTCTCAGCGCCTGGCAATTAGTATAGAAGCACTGTTTCCCACTGTTTCTGAGGCTAATTCTTGAACCGTAAGTCTTAGACGCTTGATCTTGGCGGCATTCGTCTCAGCGCCTGGCAATTAGTGTAGAAGCACTGTCTTTGACTTATCTGAAAGTTTCCCAGGCGAGCTATTCACAAGTAAATCCTAGACGCTCGATCTTGGTTACTTTCGCTTTCGCGGCTGGCAGCAAAGTTCAGAACCATGTTTCTGTGAATAACTCTTGAACCGTAAGTCACAGACGCTCGCTCTTGGCTGCATGCGTTTCAGCTCGTGGCAGCCAGTCTAAAAAAACACTATCTTGGACTTCTCTGGATGTTTCCCAGGCGAGCTATTGGCAGCATGTTCAGAACCACTGTTTCTGAGGCTAATTCTTGAACCGTAAGTCATAGACGCTCGATCTTGGCGGCATTCGTCTCAGCGCCTGGCAATTAGTATAGAAGCACTGTTTCCCACTGTTTCTGAGGCTAATTCTTGAACCGTAAGTCTTAGACGCTTGATCTTGGCGGCATTCGTCTCAGCGCCTGGCAATTAGTATAGCTGCACTGTTTTTGACTTCTCTGGATGTTTTCCAGGCGAGCTATTCACAAGTAAATCCTAGACGCTCGATCTTGGTTGCTTTCGCTTTCGCGGCTGGCAGCAAAGTTCAGAACCATGTATATGTGAATAACTTTTGAACCGTAAGTCACAGACGCTCGCTCTTGGCTGCATGCGTTTCAGCTCGTGGCAGCCAGTCTAAAAAAACACTATCTTGGACTTCTCTGGATGTTTCCCAGGCGAGCTATTGGCAGCATGTTCAGAACCACTGTTTCTGAGGCTAATTCTTGAACCGTAAGTCATAGACGCTCGACCTTGGCGGCATTCGTCTCAGCACCTGGCAATTAGTATAGAAGCACTGTCTTTGACTTCTCTGGATGTTTCCCAGGCGAGCTATTGACAAGTAAATCCTAGACGCTCGATCTTGGTTATTTTCGCTTTCGCGGCTGGCAGCAAAGTTCCGAACCATGTTTCTGTGAATAACTCTTGAACCGTAAGTCACAGACGCTCGCTCTTGGCTGCATTCGTTTCAGCTCGTGGCAGCCAGTCTAAAAAACACTATCTTGGACTTCTCTGGATGTTTCCCAGGCGAGCTATTGGCAGCATGTTTTGAACCACTGTTTCTGAGGCTAATTCTTGAACCGTAAGTCTTAGACGCTTGATCTTGGCGGCATTCGTCTCAGCGCCTGGCAATTAGTATAGAAGCACTGTCTTTGACTTCTCTGGATGTTTCCCAGGCGAGCTATTCACAAGTAAATCCTAGACGCTCGATCTTGGTTACTTTCGCTTTCGCGGCTGGCAACAAAGTTCAGAACCATGTTTCTGTGAATAACTCTTGAACCGTAAGTCACAGACGCTCGCTCTTGGCTGCATTCGTTTCAGCTCGTGGCAGCCAGTCTAAAAAAACACTATCTTGGACTTCTCTGGATGTTTCCCAGGCGAGCTATTGGCAGCATGTTCAAAACCACTGTTTCTGAGGCTAATTCTTGAACCGTAAGTCATAGACGCTCGATCTTGGCGGCATTCGTCTCAGCGCCTGGCAATTAGTATAGAAGCACTGTTTCCCACTGTTTCTGAGGCTAATTCTTGAACCGTAAGTCTTAGACGCTTGATCTTGGCGGCATTCGTCTCAGCGCCTGGCAATTAGTATAGCTGCACTGTTTTTGACTTCTCTGGATGTTTTCCAGGCGAGCTATTCACAAGTAAATCCTAGACGCTCGATCTTGGTTGCTTTCGCTTTCGCGGCTGGCAGCAAAGTTCAGAACCATGTATATGTGAATAACTTTTGAACCGTAAGTCACAGACGCTCGCTCTTGGCTGCATGCGTTTCAGCTCGTGGCAGCCAGTCTAAAAAAAACACTATCTTGGACTTCTCTGGATGTTTCCCAGGCGAGCTATTGGCAGCATGTTCAGAACCACTGTTTCTGAGGCTAATTCTTGAACCGTAAGTCATAGACGCTCGACCTTGGCGGCATTCGTCTCAGCACCTGGCAATTAGTATAGAAGCACTGTCTTTGACTTCTCTGGATGTTTCCCAGGCGAGCTATTGACAAGTAAATCCTAGACGCTCGATCTTGGTTATTTTCGCTTTCGCGGCTGGCAGCAAAGTTCCGAACCATGTTTCTGTGAATAACTCTTGAACCGTAAGTCACAGACGCTCGCTCTTGGCTGCATTCGTTTCAGCTCGTGGCAGCCAGTCTAAAAAACACTATCTTGGACTTCTCTGGATGTTTCCCAGGCGAGCTATTGGCAGCATGTTTTGAACCACTGTTTCTGAGGCTAATTCTTGAACCGTAAGTCTTAGACGCTTGATCTTGGCGGCATTCGTCTCAGCGCCTGGCAATTAGTATAGAAGCACTGTCTTTGACTTCTCTGGATGTTTCCCAGGCGAGCTATTCACAAGTAAATCCTAGACGCTCGATCTTGGTTACTTTCGCTTTCGCGGCTGGCAACAAAGTTCAGAACCATGTTTCTGTGAATAACTCTTGAACCGTAAGTCACAGACGCTCGCTCTTGGCTGCATTCGTTTCAGCTCGTGGCAGCCAGTCTAAAAAAACACTATCTTGGACTTCTCTGGATGTTTCCCAGGCGAGCTATTGGCAGCATGTTCAAAACCACTGTTTCTGAGGCTAATTCTTGAACCGTAAGTCATAGACGCTCGATCTTGGCGGCATTCGTCTCAGCGCCTGGCAATTAGTATAGAAGCACTGTTTCCCACTGTTTCTGAGGCTAATTCTTGAACCGTAAGTCATAGACGCTCGATCTTGGCGGCATTCGTCTCAGCGCCTGGCAATTAGTATAGAAGCACTGTTTCCCACTGTTTCTGAGGCTAATTCTTGAACCGTAAGTCATAGACGCTCGATCTTGGCGGCATTCGTCTCAGCGCCTGGCAATTAGTATAGAAGCACTGTCGTTGACTTCTCTGGATGTTTCCCATGCGAGCTATTGACAAGTAAATCCTAGACGCTCGATCTTGGTTACTTTCGCTTTCGCGGCTGGCAGCAAAGTTCAGAACCATGTTTCTGTGAATAACTCTTGAACCGTAAGTCACAGACGCTCGCTCTTGGCTGCATTCGTTTCAGCTCGTGGCAGCCAGTCTAAAAAAACACTATCTTGGACTTCTCTGGATGTTTCCCAGGCGAGCTATTGGCAGCCGGTTCAAAACCACTGTTTCTGAGGCTAATTCTTGAACCGTAAGTCATAGACGCTCGATCTTGGCGGCATTCGTCTCAGCGCCTGGCAATTAGTATAGAAGCACTGTTTCCCACTGTTTCTGAGGCTAATTCTTGAACCGTAAGTCTTAGACGCTTGATCTTGGCGGCATTCGTCTCAGCGCCTGGCAATTAGCATAGAAGCACTGTCTTTGACTTATCTGAAAGTTTCCCAGGCGAGCTATTCACAAGTAAATCCTAGACGCTCGATCTTGGTTACTTTCGCTTTCGCGGCTGGCAGCAAAGTACAGAACCATGTTTCTGTGAATAACTCTTGAACCGTAAGTCACAGACGCTCGCTCTTGGCTGCATTCGTTTCAGCTCGTGGCAGCCAGTCTAAAAAAACACTATCTTGGACTTCTCTGGATGTTTCCCAGGCGAGCTATTGGCAGCATGTTCAAAACCACTGTTTCTGAGGCTAATTCTTGAACCGTAAGTCATAGACGCTCGATCTTGGCGGCATTCGTCTCAGCGCCTGGCAATTAGTATAGAAGCACTGTTTCCCACTGTTTCTGAGGCTAATTCTTGAACCGTAAGTCTTAGACGCTTGATCTTGGCGGCATTCGTCTCAGCGCCTGGCAATTAGTATGGAAGCACTATCTTTGACTTCTCTGGATGTTTCCCAGGCGAGCTATTGACAAGTAAATCCTAGACGCTCGATCTTGGTTATTTTCGCTTTCGCGGCTGGCAGCAAAGTTCAGAACCATGTTTCTGTGAATAACTCTTGAACCGTAAGTGACAGACGCTCGCTCTTGGCTGCATTCGTTTCAGCTCGTGGCAGTCAGTCTAAAAAACACTATCTTGGACTTCTCTGGATGTTTCCCAGGCGAGCTATTGGCAGCATGTTTAGAACCACTGTTTCTGAGGCTAATTCTTGAACCGTAAGTCATAGACGCTCGATCTTGGCGGCATTCGTCTCAGCACCTGGAAATTAGTATAGAAGCACTGTTTCCCACTGTTTCTGAGGCTAATTCTTGAACCGTAAGTCATAGACGCTCGATCTTGGCGGCATTCGTCTCAGCGCCTGGCAATTAGTATAGAAGCACTGTCTTTGACTTCACTGGATGTTTCCCAGGCGAGCTATTGACAAGTAAATCCTAGACGCTCGATCTTGGTTATTTTTGCTTTCGCGGCTGGCAGCAAAGTTCAGAACCATGTTTCTGTGAATAACTCTTGAACCGTAAGTGACAGACGCTCGCTCTTGGCTGCATTCGTTTCAGCTCGTGGCAGCCAGTCTAAAAAACACTATCTTGGACTTCTCTGGATGTTTCCCAGGCGAGCTATTGGCAGCATGTTCAGAACCACTGTTTCTGAGGCTAATTCTTGAACCGTAAGTCATAGACGCTCGATCTTGGCGGCAATCGTCTCAGCGCCTGGCAATTAGTATAGAAGCACTGTTTCCCACTGTTTCTGAGGCTAATTCTTGAACCGTAAGTCTTAGACGCTTGATCTTGGCGGCATTCGTCTCAGCGCCTGGCAATTAGTATAGCTGCACTGTTTTTGACTTCTCTGGATGTTTTCCAGGCGAGCTATTCACAAGTAAATCCTAGACGCTCGATCTTGGTTGCTTTCGCTTTCGCGGCTGG